>NC_086444.1:1199855879-1200155879 GCF_028390025.1 Pseudophryne corroboree | reverse complement strand
TGTACACATTACGGCAGACAGCGTCCCCTTATTTACACATTACGGCAGGCAGCGTCCCTATTTTTTACACATTACGGCAGACAGCGTCCCCCTTTATTACACATTACGGCAGACAGCGTCCCCTTATTTACACATTACGGCAGACAGCGTCCCCTTTTTTACACATTACGGTGGACAGAGTCCCCTTATTACACATAACCGCAGACAGCGTCCCCTTTTTTACACATTACGGCAGACAGCATCCCCATTTTTTACACATTAAGGCAGACAGCGTCCCCTTTTTTACACATTACGGCAGACAGCGTCCCCTTTTTTTACACATTACGGCAGACATCGTCCCTCTTTTTTACACATTACGGCAGACAGCATCCCTCTTTTTTACACATTACGGAAGACAGCGTCCCCCTTTTTTTACACATTACGGCAGACAGCGTCCTCTTTTTTACACATTACAGCAGACAGCGTCTCCTTTTTTACACATTACGGCAGACAGTGTCCCCTTATTTAAACACTGCGGCAGACAGAGTCCCCTTTTTACATATTACTACAGATAGAATAGACAGACAGACAGAAAGAATAGATGATACTTACTCTCTCCCCGCTGGCTCAGGCAGTCAGGCTCCTCGGTGAAGCTGCTGGCAGATCCCGGGCAGGGGAGAAGGAGGAGGAGCGAGGGGGACTCGGGAGCCGCAGCAGCGCACTGTAATTGGTGGCGGCACCGCTGCAGCTGTCCCTCTCCTTCCACATAGGCTGGCCGCCAACACTGTGAATGCTGGCATGCGCTTCCCTCATCCCTCCTCCTACTTCTCCCCTGCTCCCGCAGCTGCTGCTCCTCACCTGGCACACAAAGGCGGCTTGTAATGAGTCAGTTTGACTCATTACAATTAGAGATGAGCGCCTGAAATTTTTCGGGTTTTGTGTTTTGGTTTTGGGTTCGGTTCCGCGGCCGTGTTTTGGGTTCGAACGCGTTTTGGCAAAACCTCACCGAATTTTTTTTGTCGGATTCGGGTGTGTTTTGGATTCGGGTGTTTTTTTCAAAAAACACTAAAAAACAGCTTAAATCATAGAATTTGGGGGTCATTTTGATCCCAAAGTATTATTAACCTCAAAAACCATAATTTACACTCATTTTCAGTCTATTCTGAATACCTCACACCTCACAATATTATTTTTAGTCCTAAAATTTGCACCGAGGTCGCTGTGTGAGCAAGATAAGCGACCCTAGTGGCCGACACAAACACCGGGCCCATCTAGGAGTGGCACTGCAGTGTCACGCAGGATGTCCCTTCCAAAAAACCCTCCCCAAACAGCACATGACGCAAAGAAAAAAAGAGGCGCAATGAGGTAGCTGTGTGAGTAAGATTAGCGACCCTAGTGGCCGACACAAACACCGGGCCCATCTAGGAGTGGCACTGCAGTGTCACGCAGGATGGCCCTTCCAAAAAACCCTCCCCAAACAGCACATGACGCAAAGAAAAAAAGAGGCGCAATGAGGTAGCTGTGTGAGTAAGATTAGCGACCCTAGTGGCCGACACAAACACCGGGCCCATCTAGGAGTGGCACTGCAGTGTCACGCAGGATGTCCCTTCCAAAAAACCCTCCCCAAACAGCACATGACGCAAAGAAAAAAAGAGGCGCAATGAGGTAGCTGTGTGAGTAAGATTAGCGACCCTAGTGGCCGACACAAACACCGGGCCCATCTAGGAGTGGCACTGCAGTGTCACGCAGGATGTCCCTTCCAAAAAACCCTCCCCAAACAGCACATGACGCAAAGAAAAAAAGAGGCGCAATGAGGTAGCTGACTGTGTGAGTAAGATTAGCGACCCTAGTGGCCGACACAAACACTGGGCCCATCTAGGAGTGGCACTGCAGTGTCACGCAGGATGTCCCTTCCAAAAAACCCTCCCCAATCAGCACATGATGCAAAGAAAAAGAAAAGAAAAAAGAGGTGCAAGATGGAATTGTCCTTGGGCCCTCCCACCCACCCTTATGTTGTTATAAACAAAACAGGACATGCACACTTTAACCAACCCATCATTTCAGTGACAGGGTCTGCCACACGACTGTGACTGATATGACGGGTTGGTTTGGACCCCCCCAAAAAAAGAAGCAATTAATCTCTCCTTGCACAAACTGGCTCTACAGAGGCAAGATGTCCACCTCATCATCACCCTCCGATATATCACCGTGTACATCCCCCTCCTCACAGATTATCAATTCGTCCCCACTGGAATCCACCATCTCAGCTCCCTGTGTACTTTGTGGAGGCAATTGCTGCTGGTCAATGTCTCCGCGGAGGAATTGATTATAATTCATTTTAATGAACATCATCTTCTCCACATTTTCTGGATGTAACCTCGTACGCCGATTGCTGACAAGGTGAGCGGCGGCACTAAACACTCTTTCGGAGTACACACTTGTGGGAGGGCAACTTAGGTAGAATAAAGCCAGTTTGTGCAAGGGCCTCCAAATTGCCTCTTTTTCCTGCCAGTATAAGTACGGACTGTGTGACGTGCCTACTTGGATGCGGTCACTCATATAATCCTCCACCATTCTATCAATGTTGAGAGAATCATATGCAGTGACAGTAGACGACATGTCCGTAATCGTTGTCAGGTCCTTCAGTCCGGACCAGATGTCAGCATCAGCAGTCGCTCCAGACTGCCCTGCATCACCGCCAGCGGGTGGGCTCGGAATTCTGAGCCTTTTCCTCGCACCCCCAGTTGCGGGAGAATGTGAAGGAGGAGATGTTGACAGGTCGCGTTCCGCTTGACTTGACAATTTTGTCACCAGCAGGTCTTTCAACCCCAGCAGACTTGTGTCTGCCGGAAAGAGAGATCCAAGGTAGGCTTTAAATCTAGGATCGAGCACGGTGGCCAAAATGTAGTGCTCTGATTTCAACAGATTGACCACCCGTGAATCCTTGTTAAGCGAATTAAGGGCTCCATCCACAAGTCCCACATGCCTAGCGGAATCGCTCCGTGTTAGCTCCTCCTTCAATGTCTCCAGCTTCTTCTGCAAAAGCCTGATGAGGGGAATGACCTGACTCAGGCTGGCAGTGTCTGAACTGACTTCACGTGTGGCAAGTTCAAAGGGCATCAGAACCTTGCACAACGTTGAAATCATTCTCCACTGCGCTTGAGACAGGTGCATTCCACCTACTATATCGTGCTCAATTGTATAGGCTTGAATGGCCTTTTGCTGCTCCTCCAACCTCTGAAGCATATAGAGGGTTGAATTCCACCTCGTTACTACTTCTTGCTTCAGATGATGGCAGGGCAGGTTCAGTAGTTTTTGGTGGTGCTCCAGTCTTCTGTACGTGGTGCCTGTACGCCGAAAGTGTCCCGCAATTCTTCTGGCCACCGACAGCATCTCTTGCACGCCCCTGTCGTTTTTTAAAAAATTCTGCACCACCAAATTCAAGGTATGTGCAAAACATGGGACGTGCTGGAATTTGCCCATATTTAATGCACACACAATATTGCTGGCGTTGTCCGATGCCACAAATCCACAGGAGAGTCCAATTGGGGTAAGCCATTCCGCGATGATCTTCCTCAGTTGCCGTAAGAGGTTTTCAGCTGTGTGCGTATTCTGGAAAGCGGTGATACAAAGCGTAGCCTGCCTAGGAAAGAGTTGGCGTTTGCGAGATGATGCTACTGGTGCCGCCGCTGCTGTTCTTGCGGCGGGAGTCCATACATCTACCCAGTGGGCTGTCACAGTCATATAGTCCTGACCCTGCCCTGCTCCACTTGTCCACATGTCCGTGGTTAAGTGGACATTGGGTACAACTGCATTTTTTAGGACACTGGTGAGTCTTTTTCTGACGTCCGTGTACATTCTCGGTATCGCCTGCCTAGAGAAGTGGAACCTAGATGGTATTTGGTAACGGGGGCACACTGCCTCAATAAATTGTCTAGTTCCCTGTGAACTAACGGCGGATACCGGACGCACGTCTAACACCAACATAGTTGTCAAGGCCTCAGTTATCCGCTTTGCAGTAGGATGACTGCTGTGATATTTCATCTTCCTCGCAAAGGACTGTTGGACAGTCAATTGCTTGGTGGAAGTAGTAAAAGTGGTCTTACGACTTCCCCTCTGGGATGACCATCGACTCCCAGCAGCAACAACAGCAGCGCCAGCAGCAGTAGGCGTTACACGCAAGGATGCATCGGAGGAATCCCAGGCAGGAGAGGAATCGTCAGAATTGCCAGTGACATGGCCTGCAGGACTATTGGCATTCCTGGGGAAGGAGGAAATTGACACTGAGGGAGTTGGTGGGGTGGTTTGCGTGAGCTTGGTTACAAGAGGAAGGGATTTACTGGTCAGTGGACTGCTTCCGCTGTCACCCAAAGTTTTTGAACTTGTCACTGACTTATTATGAATGCGCTGCAGGTGACGTATATGGGAGGATGTTCCGAGGTGGTTAACGTCCTTACCCCTACTTATTACAGCTTGACAAAGGGAACACACGGCTTGACACCTGTTGTCCGCATTTCTGGTGAAATACCTCCACACCGAAGAGCTGATTTTTTTGGTATTTTCACCTGGCATGTCAACGGCCATATTCCTCCCACGGACAACAGGTGTCTCCCCGGGTGCCTGACTTAAACAAACCACCTCACCATCAGAATCCTCCTGGTCAATTTCCTCCCCAGCGCCAGCAACACCCATATCCTCCTCATCCTGGTGTACCTCAACACTGACATCTTCAATCTGACTATCAGGAACTGGACTGCGGGTGCTCCTTCCAGCACTTGCAGGGGGCGTGCAAATGGTGGAAGGCGCATGCTCTTCACGTCCAGTGTTGGGAAGGTCAGGCATCGCAACCGACACAATTGGACTCTCCTTGTGGATTTGGGATTTCGAAGAATGCACAGTTCTTTGCTGTGCTGCTTTTGCCAGCTTGAGTCTTTTCATTTTTCTAGCGAGAGGCTGAGTGCTTCCATCCTCATGTGAAGCTGAACCACTAGCCATGAACATAGGCCAGGGCCTCAGCCGTTCCTTGCCACTCCGTGTCGTAAATGGCATATTGGCAAGTTTACGCTTCTCCTCCGACAATTTTATTTTAGGTTTTGGAGTCCTTTTTTTTCTGATATTTGGTGTTTTGGATTTGACATGCTCTGTACTATGACATTGGGCATCGGCCTTGGCAGACGACGTTGCTGGCATTTCATCGTCTCGGCCATGACTAGTGGCAGCAGCTTCAGCACGAGGTGGAAGTGGATCTTGATCTTTCCCTAATTTTGGAACCTCAACATTTTTGTTCTCCATATTTTAATAGGCACAACTAAAAGGCACCTCAGGTAAACAATGGAGATGGATACTAGTATACAATTATGGACTGCCTGCCGAGTGCAGACACAGAGGTAGCCACAGCCGTGAACTACCGTACTGTACTGTGTCTGCTGCTAATATAGACTGGTTGATAAAGAGATGTCTATGTAACTATGTATGTATAAAGAAGAAAGAAAAAAAAACCACGGTTAGGTGGTATACAATTATGGACGGACTGCCTGCCGAGTGCAGACACAGAGGTAGCCACAGCCGTGAACTACCGTACTGTACTGTGTCTGCTGCTAATAATATAGACTGGTTGATAAAGAGATGTCGTAGTAGTATGTATGTATAAAGAAGAAAGAAAAAAAAACCACGGTTAAGTGGTATACAATTATGGACGGACTGCCTGCCAAGTGCAGACACAGAGGTAGCCACAGCCGTGAACTACCGTACTGTACTGTGTCTGCTGCTAATATAGACTGGTTGATAAAGAGATGTCTATGTAACTATGTATGTATAAAGAAGAAAGAAAAAAAAACCACGGTTAGGTGGTATACAATTATGGACGGACTGCCTGCCGAGTGCAGACACAGAGGTAGCCACAGCCGTGAACTACCGTACTGTACTGTGTCTGCTGCTAATAATATAGACTGGTTGATAAAGAGATGTCGTAGTAGTATGTATGTATAAAGAAGAAAGAAAAAAAAACCACGGTTAGGTGGTATACAATTATGGACGGACTGCCTGCCGAGTGCAGACACAGAGGTAGCCACAGCCGTGAACTACCGTACTGTACTGTGTCTGCTGCTAATATAGACTGGTTGATAAAGAGATGTCTATGTAACTATGTATGTATAAAGAAGAAAGAAAAAAAAAACCACGGTTAGGTGGTATACAATTATGGACGGACTGCCTGCCGAGTGCAGACACAGAGGTAGCCACAGCCGTGAACTACCGTACTGTACTGTGTCTGCTGCTAATATAGACTGGTTGATAAAGAGATGTCTATGTAACTATGTATGTATAAAGAAGAAAGAAAAAAAAACCACGGTTAGGTGGTATACAATTATGGACGGACTGCCTGCCGAGTGCAGACACAGAGGTAGCCACAGCCGTGAACTACCGTACTGTACTGTGTCTGCTGCTAATATAGACTGGTTGATAAAGAGATGTCTATGTAACTATGTATGTATAAAGAAGAAAGAAAAAAAAACCACGGTTAGGTGGTATACAATTATGGACGGACTGCCTGCCGAGTGCAGACACAGAGGTAGCCACAGCCGTGAACTACCGTACTGTACTGTGTCTGCTGCTAATATAGACTGGTTGATAAAGAGATGTCTATGTAACTATGTATGTATAAAGAAGAAAGAAAAAAAAACCACGGTTAGGTGGTATACAATTATGGACGGACTGCCTGCCGAGTGCAGACACAGAGGTAGCCACAGCCGTGAACTACCGTACTGTGTCTGCTGCGACTGGATGATAAATGATATAAAAAATATATATATATCACTACTGCAGCCGGACAGGTATATATTATATATTATATAATGACGGACCTGCTGGACACTGTCTGTCAGCAGAATGAGTTTTATTTTTATAGAATAAAAAAAACAACAACACACAAGTGAAGTCACACGACGAGTGTTTAACTTTTTCAGGCAATCACAATATAAGTATACTACTAACTATACTGGTGGTCAGTGTGGTCAGGTCACTGGTCAGTCACACTGGCAGTGGCACTCCTGCAGCAAAAGTGTGCACTGTTTAATTTTAATATAATATTATGTACTCCTGGCTCCTGCTATAACCTATAACTGGCACTGCAGTGCTCCCCAGTCTCCCCCACAATTATAAGCTGTGTGAGCTGAGCAGTCAGACAGATATATAATATATATAGATGATGCAGCACACTGGGCTGAGCCTGAGCAGTGCACACAGATATGGTATGTGACTGAGTCACTGTGTGTATCGCTTTTTTCAGGCAGAGAACGGATATATTAAATAAACTGCACTGTCTGGTGGTCACTCACTATATAATATTATGTACTCCTGGCTCCTGCTATAACCTATAACTGGCACTGCAGTGCTCCCCAGTCTCCCCCACAATTATAAGCTGTGTGAGCTGAGCAGTCAGACAGATATATAATATATATAGATGATGCAGCACACTGGGCTGAGCCTGAGCAGTGCACACAGATATGGTATGTGACTGAGTCACTGTGTGTATCGCTTTTTTCAGGCAGAGAACGGATATATTAAATAAACTGCACTGTCTGGTGGTCACTCACTAGTAAACTCTCTGCACTCTCTACACTTCTACAGTACTCCTCCTAGTCCTAAACTCCAGTAAATCTCTCTCTCTTATAATCTAAATGGAGAGGACGCCAGCCACGTCCTCTCACTATCAATCTCAATGCACGTGTGAAAATGGCGGCGACGCGCGGCTCCTTATATAGAATCCGAGTCTCGCGAGAATCCGACAGCGTCATGATGACGTTCGGGCGCGCTCGGGTTAACCGAGCAAGGCGGGAGGATCCGAGTCTGCTCGGACCCGTGAAAAAAACCATGAAGTTCCGGCGGGTTCGGATTCAGAGAAACCGAACCCGCTCATCTCTAATTACAATGCGTCCAGTTGCGCCCTCAGGGCGACTGCGCTGTGTGCCAGGCACACTTGGCACACACGTAGTTATGGCCCTGGTGCAATGTTTCAGTGCCTTTTAATTTCACGACCTGCTGCCTTATTAAAGTTGTGATTATTGGAGTGCTGCACTTCATACCTATATATCTATATATTTTAGTGGGTTAAAAATCATTGGTGGCACAGTTGTGGGCTGTTCATTGGTGGGGCAGTGGTGAAGGCAGGAAGCAGGAGGCTGAGCGGTCAGCGGGAGACTGAGCTGAGCGGAGACTGTGCAGTGCACTAGCTAGAATGAAGCTGCTGGCAGGGACGGAGGGAGCCGCTAGTGGGGTACTGAGCAATGTCACATCGTGAACATCGCTCATCACGGCTCCATACGTACACGCATGCCGTGATGAGCGGTGTCAGAAGTGACATTGCTCACATTGGCCCTCATTCCGAGTTGATCGCTAGCTGCTTTTGTTCGCAGCGCAGCGATCAGTTTAAAAATTGGCTTTTCTGCGCATGCGTATGGGGCGCAGTGCACACGCGCAACGTACTTTCACTAAAAACTATGCAGTTTTACACATGGTCGAGCGACTCTTTTCAGTTGCTCGGCTGATCGGTGAGTGATTGACAGGAAGTGGGTGTTTCTGGGAGGTAACTGACCGTTTCCCGGGAGTGTGCTAAAAACACAAGCGTGCCTGGGGAAACAGGGGAGTGGCTGGCCGAATGCAGGGCGTGTTTGTGATGTCAAAACAGGAACTAAATAGTCTGCAGTGATCGCAAGGTAGGAGTAGGTCTGGAGCTACTCAGAAACTGCAGGGAAATATTTAATAGCAGTTCTGCTAACCTTTCGTTCGCACTTCTGCTAAGCTAAGATACACTCCCAGAGGGCGGCGACCTAGCGTGTGCAATGCTGCTAAAAGCAGCTAGCGAGCGAACAACTCGGAATGAGGGCCATTGAGCTGCATGCACGGCCGACCTGCGACCTGCTCTTAACGAGCACGGGTGCACACATCGGCTCTCGGTATGGGCATACACACTAGACGACTTGAACGATATATATCGTTCAAAATTGTCGTTATCACCCATATTGTTCTAAAAAGTCGTCTAGTGTGTATGGCCCTTTAGATTTGGGTGGGGTGTGTTCAAACTGAAATCTATATTACAGTGTAAAAATGAAGTAGCCAGTATTGACCCTGCACAGAAACAATATAGAATGCTGTTTGCAGTGCCACAACTTTCTGGATGCCTGGGTCTAGTGGAATGCAGCCTGCATGTGAAGTCCTATGGGCTACCCAGGGCCGAAACTAGGATTTTCGTCACCCGGGTCAAGGCGGTAATTTGGCTCTCCCCCCCCCCCAAAAAAAAAAAAAAAAACAACAAACCCTAAAATAAACAAAAACCCTGTCAGACTAAAATAATCAGTTTAGAAAAAAAAATCAAAATACTATTGTACAATATTCCCCTATGTGCCTCAGATGCCCTATGCGTCACATGCCTCACCAGCGTGTTCAACTACATGCTCCTCTGTCCCCCCCCATACATTGCACTATACCATGACACTTCATCACTGCACTACATTCCCCTATCCACTGCACTACATCACTATACTACATCCCCTACACGCTGAACTACATCACTACACTACATGCCTCTATACACTGCACTACATACCCTATATGCTACACCACATCAGTGCACTCCATGCCCCTATATACTGCAATACATTACTACACTACATACCCTATATGGCACACTACATCACTACTCCGCATAAGCTACACCAAATCCCCCATCTGGGAGGTGAAGCGGAGGTTGATACTGGTAACTGAGAGTACAGTGCGCTTCTATAGCTTGTACAGTGCACCGCACGCTAGTCACAGCACTGCATGGCAAAGAAGAGAGTTGAAGACATTAGCCGGCATAGGAGAGATCCCGGGTACTGGAGCTCATCCGCACAGCATCGGAGCCAGCTGCGGGCAGACAGGTGGGTCAGATACATTGCCCCAGGAGCAGTCTGGCGTCTCACTGGAGCAGCGCAGCTCAGCACTGCCAGTTTAAAAAAAACAAAAAAAACCCTGCTCCTCTGTAACTCCTTGGCACCCCCTCACATCCTGCACCCGGGGCGCATGCCCCCTTAGGCCCCCCCCAGTTACGGCCCTGGGCCACCTAACTGTAGTGCAGACTGGGGAAGCATTCCGGCGCTAAGACCTGCTGGGAGCTGTAGTTTATTGAGTGCATCTTCTCACCTGTAATGCGGCACGTTGGGACTCCGGTGCTAACAATAGTGATTGGCTGCTGTGCGAGTCTCCGGGAGAGCCACTGCCAAAGCTTAGCTGCTTCCAGGAGGACAAGCAGTAGAAGCATTACCCGCCCCTCCCCCAATTGCAGTACCTCCGGGCCCCATCCCCGGAACTCACCCCCCCTCCAGCACCCACGGTGGCTCCAGACCCCCTCCCCCAACCGCAGCACCCCCGCCCTTCCCCCACCCACCGTACCTCCGCACCTGCCCCTTCCCCACCCACGGCACCCCCACACCCGCGGTGGCTCTGGACCCCCACCCGCGGCACCCGCTCCTCCCTCACCACCACACCAGCCCATCCCCCACCCGCGCCACCCACGCAAGTACAGTACCTTTTTTTGATGGTCTGTACTGATTTTTTGGCTCTCCAAGCTTCCATTGAAAGTATAGGAAAAGGGGCGTGGCCACGCCACTGTACCCATGGCTACGCCCCCTTTTCAAATTTGTCCAATTTTTATGTGTAAATTGTTGGAGGGTGTGTTGCTGCAGATGCAGTGGGCCTATTTTGGGGTGTGGGTCTGGAGCTGCAGCTCCATCAGCCCCATTGTTAGTCCTGCTCTGGGAACACACAGCAGCCCAAGGGCAGAGCTTCCCATTGGATGAATTTGTGTGGGAGGGCATTTCTCGCCCAATCAGCCGTGGACTGGGTGTAATTGACCTGCTGCTAACCCAATGAGAGCTCCTAGCCACGCCCAGCGTTAGCCACACAGTCACAGAGTGACAGATCTGGGCTATTATATAGGAGATATATATATGTAAAAGCAATTTTCCTGAACCAAATGGAGGTGGCATTCACCGGATTTGTGATAGCAGTCTTATTTTAAAAGTCACGTCACTGGCATACAAGTGAATAAAAATGTGCAAGAAAATTCAGGTTACATAACGATGTTGGGTAACCTATATGGAACAAACCAAAAGTGAACAAAAACTTTTTCACTTTTGGTTTGTTCCACATAGGTTACCCAACCTGAAGAAAAGGCCTGAGAGCCTTGAAACGTCGTTATGTAACCTGAATTTTCTTGCACATTTTTATTCACTTGTATGCCAGTGAAGTTACTTTTAAAATAAGACTGCTATCACAAATCCAGTGAATGCCACCTCCATTGTGGTACTCAGATGTAGAAAAGTACCATCCAGCAAGTGGCCTCCTCCCCTCCCTCACACCATCCTACATTAGCTGCCTCATCTCCTCCTGCATACCTCCACACTGCTGCCATAATCTTGCCGGGCTGCAGAGAGTCTGCCAGAGCTGCTGCACGTCCCAGGGTGCCTGGCTGGAGAGACGACACGGTCTACTCCAGAGGGGTGTGGTATGTGCGACCGGTGGTCAGGAGACCGCTGGTCAGCATACCGACGCTGGTATCCCGGCAGGGGGGGCGAGCGCAACAAGCGCCAGTCCAGTCACCTAACTACATCCCCTCCAGAGATCTCCAGCTTCCAGGTAACTGCTCTCCAAGGCACCTCACTCTGAGTGCAAGCTCTTCTGCCCAATCTCATTCTGCTGCTGATGATCTCTCTTTCTCCTCATGCTTCTGTCTCTCTTGTCATGCCTCTCTTGCCCCCCCCAGCCTCTCTCTCCCCATGCCCCCTCTCTCCCCATGCCTCTCTTTCCCCATGCCTCTCTCTCCCCATGCCTCTCTCTCCCCATGCCTCTCTCCCCTATGCCAGTCTCTCATTTTATAGATAGATAGATAGATAGATAGAATAGATAGATTAGATAGATAGATAGATAGATAGATAGATAGATAGATAGATAGATAGATAGATAGATAGATAGATAGATAGATAGATAGCTCGCTCTTCCAAAATCCAGCTCTCTGGGAATACAAGTAATAGTTTTGCCAGGTCCCTTCCGATTAAAGCATTTTTGGGCTAGCAATATGTAACAATCCACTGTGGTGGTTCTCCACATCAAATAAAGATGCTCAGTCAATAGCTTTAATAGCATTTACCATTGACTGAGCATCTTTATTTTATACAGAGTGCTGCCGCAGTGGATATATGTATATCAATGGAAAAGATGCTGCACTCATAGGTCTTAGCTGCAGTCTTTATATTGATATATCTCACATGATTGAGGGTACCGGGCATACTACATAACGCCAACTGTGTTTGCCAGCTCCAGACATCCCCTGTATATTATATAATATCTGGAACCCCCCCCCCCCCCCCCCCCCCTAAAAATCTTGCATTTGCCCCTGAAAGGGGCGCTGCTCTGCTAAATCAGAGACAATAGTTTTCCTCAGACACAGCCAAAACTCAATACAGCTCTAGTATTCATATATTTACTACTGTCAGACTTTCTGGAGCTCAGTGAAAGAGATACTTTTGTTACTAATTGCCTGGAACATTACAAATTAACAGTTTTGTCTGGCAGGGGGCTGCAATTGTTTCTTTTTAGAGAAAGAAAACCTTAGCGACTGCAAAAGTGAAAGTTTGCTCTATTTCAAACTTTGATGTTTAATTATATGTCCCTAGATTTAATAATTCAGACATTTTAATCCCAGAGAGAGTCGTCGGCTCTAAAAAGTGCACCAACAAGATTAATTCAGCTGAACTTAATGTGGCAGGGACGGCATGATTCCACATGAGGGTAATGTGGAACGGTAGGCTTTTGCAGGATTGGAGCAGCAGCAACAGGTCTGAAGCAATCCAGCCCGAGTTTTGGATCAGTCCGTTGTAAGCCACAGTTGGGCTAATCACTACCACTTGTCTGCTACCTTTAAAAATGCGTTTGTGCAGTAGCTCATTGCTTCTGACGGTGAACCAGTAGCCCAGATGATAGGACTGGGGTGTGGACTTATGTTAGGAGCCATCTGGAATTGTTATATCAACTGCTTTGGGAAGACTGTACCCTGTTGTGCTGTGACTGCTGTTGCTGATTTAGAACTTCCTGTAAAACCTGACCTGCAAATCCTGCATGAAATTGTGTAACCTGCCTGAGGTGGAAAATAAAGTGAGTTGGACTGTACTCCGTCTATGTGGTTCTGTCACATTAGTTATACTGTTAATGGGGCGCCATGACATAGCCAAAACATGTGACTACATTTTGTTTGTACTGATTGTGACAAAACATGTAACTGTATTATCTATATAAGTTTAATCTGTAAATATTGAGCTGTATTATTCGCTGTAGCATTCTTGCCATAAGTGTGAGGTCTTAATATAGAATGTTATTCAAGCATTTATTTCATTGCTGATAGTACAATAGATATAAGTGAGCATATTAATAGAGTAAGCAGACGTTATAGTGTAGAATTATCTGCTTCCTGTTGAATGTAAAGACTAGGATTTCCAGCCCAATAATATTGTTAAATGTTTTCATGGCTTATGCAAATGTTATCATCTAATGTAACTTCCTTTATAACAGTATGTTGATGTAATTGTAAGTAAGCGTTTTGTGTGAGATATTTACAATCTACTTTAAAATCCTCCAAAAAGAGAAGTGTAGTGACAATAAAGATGAATTCACGTTTGGAAGCTCCAATTATGACAATTTCGGAGTTCGAGTGTACCTCTAACTACTTGACTGGGATATAGAACAAATTGTGGCCAAAGGAAAGGTAATTGGAACCTACAGTAGTAAGAAGTACTAATTAGCAACCAACGATACTTACCTGGGTATTACAAATGCATGCATGCTTTTTTCCTTGCAACCTGTCCAAATGGGTGCCAGACCCACACCACGCACTTAGGGGGTATTCAGTAGCAGTCACTACTGAGATGCGATCACATCTTCCCGCAGAGCCGGCCCTAACCAATATGATGCCCTAGGCAAGATTTGGGCTGGTGCCTCCTAGCACCGCTGCTAGTTCTGCAGGAGATGCCTGGCATGAGTCAGCTGGCAGCTCTGCTAACGTCGGGCGCCTTTTGTTTATGAAAATGCATCATATAATTTGCATTGCTATGTGGCTAGGATGCACAAGCAGCTTCTGCTGATTAAAATAATATGCAGCATGCCTATATTTTGTGTGCAACTGCGGCTGTATCTGCATACGAAATGCTACATTACAGTGATTTCCAGGAATACACTGCAATGTAACATTTTGTATGCAGATACAGCCGCAGTCACTCACAGAATATAGGCGTGCCGGTGCCTCTAAGCATACCAAATGCCCTAGGCATTTGCCTAGTTTGCCTATGCCTAAGGCCGGCTCTGTCTCCCCGCTTTCCCCCACAGTGTGCATGCGGAGAACCCGCTATGCATGTGCGCGGGCCGGGAGATGCAATCGCATATCAGTTATGCGAACGCCTCTACCTGATTGACAAGCAGAGGCATTTTTGAGGGGTGGTACAGGGTGGCAACGTGGCATTGCATTGAGCAGGTGTGGGAAATGGAGGCGGGTTCAGGGTGGACGCATGACATCACACGTGGCTGCTGCGACCCGGAAAATAGCCACTCTGCGCACGCCTTTGCTGCCTGGCTGTGGCGGCAGGGGGCACCCACAAATCAGCAATGCGATTGCAATTGAATTGCGGTTGCATCACTGCCAGCCATTTACATGCTGCGCTGCCTTTCCCTGCGCTTTGCAGCCCCCCAGGATGCAATTTTATTATTAGCAGTTTTGCAATCTTAGCAAAACTGCTAATGAAGCGGAATGAAATCCTTAGCTAGACATCACTGGTGCCCCATAGCCACATTTTGGAGGTGGGCGGCTTATGTCTCTCTACTTTCTGCTCGGAGACCCCCCCCACTCGGTGGCTAGCACAGCGCGGTGGAGCCGTGTTTGGGATTTCAGTTCCACTGTAATAATTATTCTCATACTTAAGAATGACAGCAGGGGCGGATCCAGAAGAAAATGAAAGGGGGGGGGGGGCACCATGACAGGGGAACAGTAATAGTTATATTTACATGCACCTAAGACACGTGTGCTCCCAGATAAGGGGTGGGGTATCACAGGGGGCGTGGCCTCACATAATACGACATCATGTAATGATTGGCTGTAGGAGCACATCCTGGTTTATTGCCAATGTTTCACCCTGATGAAAAGACTGATTGGGCCTTGAAATGTTGGTCACCTGTTCCAATAGTTATGGGAGCCTGGAAGTCACCCCAGCACAGTATAATTATTATAGTTTTTAGTTGGCGGTGGCAGGTGCAGCATACCTTGTTTTGGGCACTGCACTGAGACTCAGACTGCAGGACACGAACTGCCCATCTTTGATTAGCAGAAGCAGCCAGCTGGATCTTCAACAAGCAGCATAAGACATCTGCAGGACAGCCCTGTCACAATCACACGGGCCGCCTTCTCAAAGCTGCACCTAGCATGGTGGTAAATGAAGTGGAGGAGGAAGTGCTGGGAAACTGTGCGATGCAGTGAGGGCTAATGAAGCATTCTGTGCCGTCATAAGTAACAGTCTTACTCGATGCTGGCATTTGAACCCCGCGCCTGGGCTGGACTCTGGCTGGCTGGCTGGCAGTGGGGGAGGTAGGTTGCGGTGTGAGCATACGGACTTGCTGTTAGAGCCATGGCAGGTCCTAGTGCCTGCCGGCTCTTTTATCAAATCTGACTGACGGAAATAGCAGTAGTGCTGCTGTTGTTCTCCTATTGAAAAAAAGAAGAAGTCAGAAACGACAGGGGGGGGTGGGGGGGCACGAGCCTGAGTGCCCCCCCCTGGATCCGCCTATGAATGACAGTATCACCTGAATCCCAAATGGTTCTCATTGCACATGAGCAGAGCAGGGGTTTGCACATGTACCACTTAAAAGTGTCTTTAGACTTACTGCAGCAAGTTTTTTTTTTGCTTTGTTTCTGCATTCGGAGACCCCCTCCCCCCTCTTGGTAGAAATCCTATGTTTGCTCATGAACTGAATCTGTGCCATGAAACTCCCCCGTCTGTGATGTTAGTAAGAAGGTGTAATTATTGGCCTGGAATAAGGGAGTGGGTATATTCCCTCTGCGTCTTCCTACTGACCCACTGATTTAATCTCCAGTGTCTGTCTGGCTGCGTCTGGAAACACAGTAATGCCGACATACACCCAGAAACTGTGCAGATCGGTTTCCAACCAGTTACAACTGGAACAGGACATTGAATGGGCAGCTACCCACACTGGGCACAAGTGTCCAGACATTGCAGATCCCACTCATTGCCTTATGTGACCTTGGACACTGGCAGGAGAAAAGCTATGTGTTAAGGGGGGTACACACGCAGCGATGTTCAGATAAATTATAAGTAATCTGACTAGATAGCTTAGAACTCAGCTGAACATCGCTCCATGTGTAGGGGTGCCGGCGACAGCGATTCACGGTCCCGCGCATCGCTATCGTCAGGTGCTATCTTGGCCTGCATGCAGTTTCAATCTAGCAGGTCGCTCACGTCACCACTGGGTGAAATGAACGTTCCCCTCGTGCCCCCCCCCCCCTTCGCTCAGCACATCGTGCTGCGCTGAGCGGGGGGAGAGATGTGTGCTGAGTGGTCTGTGATAGTTCGCTCAGCTCACATCTCTGGGGAAATCTCCCGGTCAGTACAGCCCTTTACAGTTATAGGAATTGACTCTAATTACATACGTTATTGGGAGTATTTAAGAATTTGGTGCATACTTACCTACTCTCCCGGATTCCGCGGTAGTCCCCCGGAGCCCCGGAAGAGTGGTCACACCTCCCGCATTCTGCCCACTTCCTAGTGAAGTGGGCAGAATGTGGCGAAAAACACAGCAAAATTGTGGACTGGCAGAGTTGGTGGAGCCTAAAGACGCGGTTATATGATAATCGGATCATTTTAGCTCCGCCTCTTATGCAAATATTAACCAATCATGAACTTTTCCTGGTGAGTAGGCAGGGCTTATTGATGCAAATAACTCAGCCCCACCCTCGTCGCCGCCCACCTGCTTCTTCTCTCCAGGCATCTCCCGGAGAGATTTAAAATGTTGGTAAGTATGATTTGGTGCACACATAATGCCTGATCCTGAGTCAGCTGCTAGTGGGAATGCACTGTATGAAGGAAATTGGCGATTGCGTATGCGTCAGACCAAACACAGAGGACGGAGCTGACATGTACTTACAGATCAACGGAGCTGGGAAATTAGGTGTTCTCAGCTGTTTGCGGAGCGTATCTTACAAGTCTCTGCTCTGCATGTGCTCCGGAATCAAAAGTATGCAGAGTAAACGTGATTCAGTCGCATCTCCACTTGTAACTGAAGAGGCATAACTGGGAGTAACTGGGTTGTAGCTGGGAGAAACTGGGCTGTAACTGGGCTGTAACTGGGTGTAACTGGGTGTAACTGGGCTGTAACTGGGTGTAACTGAGCTGTAACTGGGAGTAACTGGGCTGTAACTGGGAGTAACTGGGCTGTAACTGAGCTGTAACTGGGTTGTAACTGGGAGTAACTAGGCTGTAACTGGGAGTAACTGGGCTGTAACTGAGCTGTAACTGGGCTGTAACTGGGTGTAACTGGGCTGTATCTGGGAGTAACTGGGCTGTAACAGGGCGTATCTGGGCTGTAATAGGGCTGTAACTGGGCTGTAACTGAGCTGTAACTGGGAGTAACTGGGCTGTAACTGGGCTGTAACTGCGAGTAACAGGGAGTAACTGGGAGTAACTGGGCTGTAACTGGGAGTAACGGAGTAACTACTAGTAACTGGGCTGTAACTGGGTGTAACTGGGCTGTAACTTGGTGTAACTGGGCTGTAACAAGGAGTAACTGGGCTGTAACTGGGCTGTAACTGGGTGTAACTGGGCTGTAACACGGAGTAACTGGGCTGTAACTGGGTGTAACTGGGTGTAACTGGGCTGTAACTGGGCTGTAACTAGGTGTAACTGGGAGTAACTGGGCTGTAACTGGGAGTAACTGGGCTGTAACTGGGCTGTAACTGGAAGTATCAGGGAGTAACTACGAGTAACTGGGCTGTAACTGGGAGTAACTGGGTGTAACTGGGCTGTAAATGGGAGTAACTGGCAGTAACTTGGCTATAACTGGGTGTAACTGGGCTGTAACTGAGAGTAACTGAGCTGTAACTGGGAGTAACTGGATGTAACTGGGTGTAACTGGGCTGTAACTGGGAGTAACTGGGCTGTAACTGGGAGTAACTGAGCTGTAACTGGGCTGTAACTGAGCTGTAACTGGGAGTAACTGAGCTGTAACTGGGCTGTAACTGAGCTGTAACTGGGTTGTAACTGGGAGTAACTGGGCTGTAACTGGGAGTAACTGGGCTGTAACTGAGCTGTAACTGGGCTGTAACTGGGTGTAACTGGGCTGTATCTGGGAGTAACTGGGCTGTAACAGGGCGTATCTGGTCTGTAATAGGGAGTATCTGAGCTGTAACTGGGCTGTAACTGAGCTGTAACTGGGAGTAACTGGGCTGTAACTGGGCTGTAACTGCGAGTAACAGGGAGTAACTGGGAGTAACTGGGCTGTAACTGGGAGTAACTGGGCTGTAACTGGGAGTAACAGGGAGTAACTACTAGTAACTGGGCTGTAACTGGGAGTAACTGGGCTGTAACTGGGTGTAACTGGGCTGTAACTGGGTGTAACTGGGCTGTAACTTGGTGTAACTGCGCTGTAACAAGGAGTAACTGGGCTGTAACTGAGTGTAACTGGGCTGTAACTGGGTGTAACTGGGCTGTAACACGGAGTAACTGGGCTGTAACTGGGTGTAACTGGGCTGTAACTGGGCTGTAACTAGGTGTAACTGGGAGTAACTGGGCTGTAACTGGGAGTAACAGGGAGTAACTGGGCTGTAACTGGAAGTAACAGGGAGTAACTACGAGTAACTGGGCTGTAACTGGGAGTAACTGGGTGTAACTGGGCTGTAACTGGGAGTAACTTGGCTATAACTGGGAGTAACTGGGTGTAACTGGGCTGTAACAGGGAGTAACTGGGCTGTAACTGAGAGTAACTGAGCTGTAACTGGGAGTAACTGGATGTAACTGGGTGTAACTGGGCTGTAACTGGGAGTAACTGGGCTGTAACTGGGAGTAACTGAGCTGTAACTGGGCTGTAACTGGGCTGTAACTGGGAGTAACTGGGCTGTAACTGGGTTGTAACTGGGTGTAACTGGGAGTAACTGGGCTGTATCTGGGAGTAACTGGGCTGTAACAGGGAGTATCTGGGCTGCAGTAGGGAGTATCTGAGCTGTAACTGGGCTGTAACTGAGCTGTAACTGGGCTGTAACTGGGAGTAACTGGGCTGTAACAAGGAGTAACTGGGCTGTAACTGGGAGTAACTGGGCTGTAACTGGGAGTAACTGGGCTGTAACTGGGAGTAACTGGGCTGTAACAGGGAGTAACTGGGCTGTAACAGGGAGTAACTGGGCTGTAACTGGTTGTAACTGGGATGTAACTTGGAGTAACTGGGAGTAACTGGGCTGTAACTGTGAGTAAGAGGGAGTAACTGGGCTGTAACTGGGAGTAACTGGGCTGTAACTGGGAGTAACAGAGTAACTACTAGTGACTGGGCAGTAACTGGGTGTAACTGGGCTTTAACTGGGAGCTACTGGGCTGTAACTGGGTGTAACTGGGCTGTAACTGGGTGTAACTGGGCTGTAACTGGAAGTAACAGGGAGTAACTGGGGGTAACTGAGTGTAACTGGGCTGTTACTGGGTGTAACTGGGCTGTAACAAGGAGTAACTGGGCTGTAACTGAGTGTAACTGGGAGTAACTGGGCTGTAACTGGGTGTAACTGGGCTGTATCTGGGAGTAACTGGGCTGTAACAGGGCGTATCTGGGCTGTAATAGGGAGTATCTGAGCTGTAACTGGGCTGTAACTAAGCTGTAACTGGGAGTAACTGGGCTGTAACTGGGCTGTAACTGGGAGTAACAGGGAGTAACTGGGCTGTAACTGGGAGTAATAGGGAGTATCTGGGCAGTAACTGGGAGTAACTGGGTGTAACTAGGCTGTAACTGGGTGTAACTGGGCTGTAACTGGGAGTAACTGGGCTGTAACTGGGCTGTAACTGGGAGTAACTGGGCTGTAACTGGAAGTAAAAGGGAGTAACTACGAGTAACTGGGCTGTAACTGGGAGTAACTGGGTGTAACTGGGCTGTAACTGGGAGTAACTGGTAGTAACTTGGCTATAACTGGGAGTAACTGGACTCTAACTGGGTGTAACTGGGCTGTAATAGGGAGTAACTGGGCTGTAACTGGGAGTAACTGAGCTGTATCTGGGCTGTAACTGGGAGCAACTGGGTGTAACTGGGAGTAACTTGGAGTAACTGAGCTGTAACTGGGCTGTAACTGGGAGTAACTGGGTGTAACTGGGCTGTATCTGGGAGTAACTGGGCTGTAACAGGGCGTATCTGGGCTGTAATAGGGAGTATCTGAACTGTAACTGGGCTGTAACTAAGCTGTAACTGGGAGTAACTGGGCTGTAACTGGGAGTAACAGGGAGTAACTGGGCTGTAACTGGGAGTAACTGGGCTGTAACTGGGAGTAATAGGGAGTAACTGGGCTGTAACTGGGAGTAACTGGGCTGTAACTGGGAGTAACAGGGAGTAACTACTAGTAACTGGGCGTAACTGGGTGTTACTGGGTGTAACTGGGCTGTAACTGGGCTGTAACTGGGAGTAACTGGGAGTAACTGGGCTGTAACTGGAAGTAAAAGGGAGTAACTACGAGTAACTGGGCTGTAACTGGGAGTAACTGGGTGTAACTGGGCTGTAACTGGGAGTAACTGGTAGTAACTTGGCTATAACTGGGAGTAACTGGGCTCTAACTGGGTGTAACTGGGCTGTAACAGGGAGTAACTGGGCTGTAACTGGGAGTAATAGGGAGTATATGGGCTGTAACTGGGAGTAACTGGGCTGTAACTGGGTGTAACTAGGCTGTAACTGGGTGTAACTGGGCTGTAACTGGGAGTAACTGGGCTGTAACTGGAAGTAAAAGGGAGTAACTACGAGTAACTGGGCTGTAACTGGGAGTAACTGGGCTGTAACTGGGAGTAACTGGTAGTAACTTGGCTATAACTGGGAGTAACTGGACTCTAACTGGGTGTAACTGGGCTGTAATAGGGAGTAACTGGGCTGTAACTGGTAGTAACTGAGCTGTATCTGGGCTGTAACTGGGAGCAACTGGGTGTAACTGGGAGTAACTTGGAGTAACTGGGCTTTAACTGGAAGTAACTGAGCTGTAACTGGGCTGTAACTGGGAGTAACTTGGAGTAAATGGGTGTAACTGGGCTGTATCTGGGAGTAACTGGGCTGTAACAGGGCGTATCTGGGCTGTAATAGGGAGTATCTGAACTGTAACTGGGCTGTAACTAAGCTGTAACTGGGAGTAACTGGGCTGTAACTGGGAGTAACAGGAAATAACTGGGCTGTAACTGGGAGTAACTGAGCTGTAACTGGGAGTAATAGGGAGTAACTGGGCTGTAACTGGGAGTAACTGGGCTGTAACTGGGAGTAACAGGGAGTAACTACTAGTAACTGGGCTGTAACTGGGTGTTACTGGGTGTAACTGGGCTGTAACTGGGCTGTGACTGGGAGTAACTGGGCTGTAACTGGGAGTAACTGGGAGTAACTGGGCTGTAACTGGAAGTAAAAGGGAGTAACTACGAGTAACTGGGCTGTAACTGGGAGTAACTGGGTGTAACTGGGCTGTAACTGGGAGTAACTGGTAGTAACTTGGCTATAACTGGGAGTAACTGGGCTCTAACTGGTTGTAACTGGGCTGTAACAGGGAGTAACTGGGCTGTAACTGGGAGTAACTGAGCTGTATCTGGGCTGTAACTGGGAGCAACTGGGTGTAACTGGGAGTAACTTGGAGTAACTGGGCTGTAACTGGTAGTAATTGAGCTGTAACTGGGCTGTAACTGGGAGTAACTGGGTGTAACTGGGCTATAACTGGGAGTAATTGGGCTGTAACTGGGAGTAACTGGGCTGTAACTGGGCTGTAACTGGGAGTAACAGCTGTAACTAGGAGTAAATGGGCTGTAACTGGGTGTAACTGGGCTGTATCTGGGAGTAACTGGGCTGTAACAGGGAGCATCTTGGCTGTAATAGGGAGTATCTGAGCTGTAACTGGGCTTTAACTGGGAGTAACTGAGCTGTAACTGGGCTGTAACAAGGAGTAACTGGGCTGTAACTGGGTGTAACTGGGCTGTATCTGGGGTGTAACTTGGCTGTAACTGGGTGTAACTGGGCTGTAACTTGGGTGTAACTGGGCTGTTACTGAGCTGTAACTGGGCTGTAACTGGGAGTAACTGGGCTGTAAATGGGAGTAACAGGGAGTAACTGGGTGTAACTGGGCTGTAACTGGGAGTAACTGGGCAGTAACTGGGCTGTAAATGGGAGTAACAGGGAGTAACTGCGCTGTAACAGGGAGTAACTGGGTGTAACTGGGCTGTAACAGGAGTAACTGGGCTGTAACTGGGAGTAACTGGGTGTAACTGGGCTTTAACTGGGAGCTACTGGGCTGTAACTGGGTGTAACTGGGCTGTAACTGGGTGTTACTGGGCTGTAACTGGAAGTAACAGGGAGTAACTGGGGGTAACTGGGGTGTAACTGGGTGTAACTGAGTGTAACTGGGCTGTTACTGGGCTGTAACTGGGTGTAACTGGGCTGTAAGAAGGAGTAACTGGGCTGTAACTGAGTGTAACTGGGCTGTAACTGGGAGTAACTGGGCTGTAACTGGGCTGTATCTGGGAGTAACTGGGCTGTAACAGGGCGTATCTGGGCTGTAATAGGGAGTATCTGAGCTGTAACTGGGCTGTAACTAAGCTGTAACTGGGAGTAACTGGGCTGTAACTGGGAGTAACTGGGCTGTAACTGGGAGTAATAGCGAGTATCTGGGCTGTAACTGGGAGTAACTGGGCTGTAACTGGGTGTAACTAGGCTGTAACTGGGTGTAACTGGGCTGTAACTGGGCTGTAACTGGGCGTAACTGGGCTGTAACTGGAAGTAAAAGGGAGTAACTACGAGTAACTGGGCTGTAACTGGGAGTAACTGGGTGTAACTGGGAGTAACTGGTAGTAACTTGGCTATAACTGGGAGTAACTGGACTCTAACTGGGTGTAACTGGGCTGTAACAGGGAGTAACTGGGAGTAACTGAGCTGTATCTGGGCTGTAACTGGGAGCAACTGGGTGTAACTGGGAGTAACTTGGAGTAACTGGGCTGTAACTGGTAGTAATTTAGCTGTAACTGGGCTGTAACTGGACTGTAACTGGGTGTAACTGGGAGTAACTGGGTGTAACTGGGCTTTAACTGGAAGTAACTGAGCTGTAACTGGGCTGTAACTGGGAGTAACTGGGCTGTAACAGGGAGTATCTGGGCTGTAACAGGGAGTAACTGGGCTGTAACTGGGAGTAACTGAGCTGTAACTGGGCTGCAACCGGGAGTAACTGGGCTGTAGCAGGGAGTATCTGGGCAGTAACAGGGAGTAACTGGGCTGTAACTGGGCTGTAACTGGAAGTAAAAGGGAGTAACTACGAGTATCTGGGCTGTAACTGGGTGTAACTGGGCTGTAACTGGGAGTTACTGGTAGTAACTTGGCTATAACTGGGAGTAACTGGACTCTAACTGGGTGTAACTGGGCTGTAACAGGGAGTAACTGGGCTGTAACTGGGAGTAACTGAGCTGTATCTGGGCTGTAACTGGGAGCAACTGGGTGTAACTGCGAGTAACTTGGAGTAACTGGGCTGTAACTGGTAGTAATTTAGCTGTAACTGGGCTGTAACTGGACTGTAACTGGGTGTAACTGGGAGTAACTGGGTGTAACTGGGCTTTAACTGGAAGTAACTGAGCTGTAACTGGGCTGTAACTGGGAGTAACTGGGAGTAACTGGGTGTAACTGGGCTGTATCTGGGAGTAACTGGGCTGTAACAGGGCGTATCTGGGCTGTAATAGGGAGTATCTGAACTGTAACTGGGCTGTAACTAAGCTGTAACTGGGAGTAACTGGGCTGTAACTGTGAGTAACAGGGAGTAACTGGGCTGTAACTGGGAGTAACTGGGCTGTAACTGGGAGTAATAGGGAGTAACTGGGCTGTAACTGGGAGTAACTGGGCTGTAACTGGGAGTAACAGGGAGTAACTACTAGTAACTGGGCTGTAACTGGGTGTTACTGTGTGTAACTGGGCTGTAACTGGGAGGTTCTGGGCTGTAACTGGGAGTAACTGGGCTGTAACTGGGCTGTAACTGGAAGTAAAAGGGAGTAACTACGAGTAACTGGGCTGTAACTGTGAGTAACTGGGTGTAACTGGGCTGTAACTGGGAGTAACTGGTAGTAACTTGGCTATAACTGGGAGTAACTGGGCTCTAACTGGGTGTAACCGGGCTGTAACAGGGAGTAACTGGGCTGTAACTGGGAGTAACTGAGCTGTATCTGGGCTGTAACTGGGAGCAACTGGGTGTAACTGGGAGTAACTTGGAGTAACTGGGCTGTAACTGGTAGTAATTGAGCTGTAACTGGGCTGTAACTGGACTGTAACTGGGTGTAACTGGGAGTAACTGGGTTGTAACTGGGTGTAACTGGGATTTAACTAGAAGTAACTGAGCTGTAACTGGGAGTAACTGGGCTGTAACTGGGTGTAACTGGGCTGTATCTGGGAGTAACTGGGCTGTAACAGGGAGTATCTGGGCTGTAATAGGGAGTTTCTGAGCTGTAAATGGGCTGTAACTGGGAGTAACTGGGCTGTAACTGGGTGTAACTGGGCTATAACTGGGAGTAATTGGGCTGTAACTGGGAGTAACTGGGAGTAACAGCTGTAACTAGGAGTAAATGGGCTGTAACTGGGTGTAACTGGGCTGTATCTGGGAGTAACTGGGCTGTAACAGGGAGCATCTTGGCTGTAATAGGGAGTATCTGAGCTGTAACTGGGCTTTAACTGGGAGTAACTGAGCTGTAACTGGGCTGTAACTGGGCTGTAACAAGGAGTAACTGGGCTGTAACTGGGTGTAACTGGGTGTAACTGGGCTGTTACTGGGTGTAACTGGGCTGTAACAAGGAGTAACTGGGCTGTAACTGAGTGTAACTGGGCTGTAACTGGGAGTAACTGGGCGTAACTGGGAGTAACAGGGAGTAACTGGGCTGTAACTGGGAGTAATAGGGAGTATCTGGGCAGTAACTGGGAGTAACTGGGCTGTAACTGGGTGTAACTAGGCTGTAACTGGGTGTAACTGGGCTGTAACTGGGCTGTAACTGGAAGTAAAAGGGAGTAACTACGAGTAACTGGGCTGTAACTGGGAGTAACTGGATGTAACTGGGCTGTAACTGGAAGTAAAAGGGAGTAACTACGAGTAACTGGGCTGTAACTGGGAGTAACTGGGTGTAACTGGGCTGTAACTGGAAGTAAAAGGGAGTAACTACGAGTAACTGGGCTGTAACTGGGAGTAACTGGGTGTAACTGGGCTGTAACTGGGAGTAACTGGTAGTAACTTGGCTATAACTGGGAGTAACTGGACTCTAACTGGGTGTAACTGGGCTGTAACAGGGAGTAACTGGGCTGTAACTGGGAGTAAGTGAGCTGTATCTGGGCTGTAACTGGGAGCAACTGGGTGTAACTGGGAGTAACTTGGAGTAACTGGGCTGTAACTGGTAGTAATTTAGCTGTAACTGGGCTGTAACTGGACTGTAACTGGGTGTAACTGGGTGTAACTGGGCTTTAACTGGAAGTAACTGAGCTGTAACTGGGCTGTAACTGGGAGTAACTGGGAGTAACTGGGTGTAACTGGGCTGTATCTGGGAGTAACTGGGCTGTAACAGGGTGTATCTGGGCTGTAATAGGGAGTATCTGAACTGTAACTGGGCTGTAACTATGCTGTAACTGGGAGTAACTGGGCTGTAACTGGGAGTAACAGGGAGTAACTGGGAGTAACTGGGCTGTAACTGGGAGTAACTGGGCTGTAACTGGGAGTAACTGGGCTGTAACTGGGAGTAACAGGGAGTAACTGGGCTGTAACTGGGTGTTACTGGGTGTAACTGGGAGTAACTGGGCTGTAACTGGGTGTAACTGGGAGTAACTGGGTTGTAACTGGGTGTAACTGGGATTTAACTAGAAGTAACTGAGCTGTAACTGGGCTGTAACTGGGAGTAACTGGGAGTAACTGGGCTGTAACTGGGTGTAACTGGGCTGTATCTGGGAGTAACTGGGCTGTAACAGGGAGTATCTGGGCTGTAATAGGGAGTTTCTGAGCTGTAAATGGGCTGTAACTGGGAGTAACTGGGCTGTAACTGGGTGTAACTGGGCTATAACTGGGAGTAATTGGGCTGTAACTGGGAGTAACTGGGCTGTAACTGGGCTGTAACTGGGAGTAACAGCTGTAACTAGGAGTAAATGGGCTGTAACTGGGTGTAACTGGGCTGTATCTGGGAGTAACTGGGCTGTAACAGGGAGCATCTTGGCTGTAATAGGGAGTATCTGAGCTGTAACTGGGCTTTAACTGGGAGTAACTGAGCTGCAACTGGGCTGTAACAAGGAGTAACTGGGCCTGTAACTGGGTGTAACTGGGCTGTAACTGGGTGTAACTGGGCTGTTACTGGGCTGTAACTGGGTGTAACTGGGCTGTAACAAGGAGTAACTGGGCTGTAACTGAGTGTAACTGGGCTGTAACTGGGAGTAACTGGGCTGTACCTGGGTGTAACTGGGCTGTATCTGGGAGTAACTGGGCTGTAACAGGGCGTATCTGGGCTGTAATAGGGAGTATCTGAGCTGTAACTGGGCTGTAACTGGGAGTAACTGGGCTGTAACTGGGCTGTAACTGGGAGTAACAGGGAGTAACTGGGCTGTAACTGGGAGTAATAGGGAGTATCTGGGCTGTAACTGGGAGTAACTGGGCTGTAACTGGGTGTAACTAGGCTGTAACTGGGTGTAACTGGGCTTTAACTGGGCTGTAACTGGGCTGTAACTGGAAGTAAAAGGGAGTAACTACGAGTAACTGGGCTGTAACTGGGAGTAACTGGGTGTAACTGGGCTGTAACTGGAAGTAAAAGGGAGTAACTACGAGTAACTGGGCTGTAACTGGGAGTAACTGGGTGTAACTGGGCTGTAACTGGGCTGTAACTGGAAGTAAAAGGGAGTAACTACGAGTAACTGGGCTGTAACTGGGAGTAACTGGGTGTAACTGGGCTGTAACTGGGAGTTACTGGTAGTAACTTGGCTATAACTGGGAGTAACTGGACTCTAACTGGGTGTAACTGGGCTGTAACAGGGAGTAACTGGGCTGTAACTGGGAGTAACTGGACTCTAACTGGGTGTAACTGGGCTGTAACAGGGAGTAACTGGGCTGTAACTGGGAGTAACTGAGCTGTATCTGGGCTGTAACTGGGAGCAACTGGGTGTAACTGGGAGTAACTTGGAGTAACTGGGCTGTAACTGGTAGTTATTTAGCTGTAACTGGGCTGTAACTGGACTGTAACTGGGTGTAACTGGGAGTAACTGGGTGTAACTGGGCTTTAACTGGAAGTAACTGAGCTGTAACTGGGCTGTAACTGGGCTGTAACTGGGAGTAACTGGGTGTAACTGGGCTGTATCTGGGAGTAACTGGGCTGTAACAGGGCGTATCTGGGCTGTAATAGGGAGTATCTGAACTGTAACTGGGCTGTAACTATGCTGTAACTGGGAGTAACTGGGCTGTAACTGGGAGTAACAGGGAGTAACTGGGAGTAACTGGGCTGTAACTGGGAGTAATAGGGAGTAACTGGGCTGTAACTGGGAGTAACAGGGAGTAACTGGGCTGTAACTGGGTGTTACTGGGTGTAACTGGGAGTAACTTGGCTGTAACTGCGAGTAACTGGGAGTAACTGGGCTGTAACTGGAAGTAAAAGGGAGTAACTACGAGTAACTGGGCTGTAACTGGGAGTAACTGGGTGTAACTGGGCTGTAACTGGGAGTAACTGGTAGTAACTTGGCTATAACTGGGAGTAACTGGGCTCTAACTGGGTGTAACTGGGCTGTAACAGGGAGTAACTGGGAGTAACTGAGCTGTATCTGGGCTGTAACTGGGTGCAACTGGGTGTAACTGGGAGTAACTTGGAGTAACTGGGCTGTAACTGGTAGTAATTGAGCTGTAACTGGGCTGTAACTGGACTGTAACTGGGAGTAACTGGGTTGTAACTGGGTGTAACTGGGATTTAACTGGAAGTAACTGAGCTGTAACTGGGCTGTAACTGGGAGTAACTGGGCTGTAACTGGGTGTAACTGGGCTGTATCTGGGAGTAACTGGGCTGTAACAGGGAGTATCTGGGCTGTAATAGGGAGTATCTGAGCTGTAACTGGGCTGTAACTGGGAGTAACTGGGCTGTAACTGGGTGTAACTGGGCTATAACTGGGAGTAATTGGGCTGTAACTGGGAGTAACTGGGCTGTAACTGGGCTGTAACTGGGAGTAACAGCTGTAACTAGGAGTAAATGGGCTGTAACTGGGTGTAACTGGGCTGTATCTGGGAGTAACTGGGCTGTAACAGGGAGCATCTTGGCTTTAATAGGGAGTATCTGAGCTGTAACTGGGCTTTAACTGGGAGTAACTGAGCTGTAACTGGGCTGTAACTGGGCTGTAACAAGGAGTAACTGGGCTGTAACTGGGTGTAACTGGGCTGTAACTGGGGTGTAACTGGCTGTAACTGGGCTGTAACTGGGCTGTAACTTGGGTGTAACTGGGCTGTTACTGAGCTGTAAGTGGGCAGTAACTGGGAGTAACTGGGCTGTAAATGGGAGTAACTGGGAGTAACTGGGTGTAACTGGGCTCTAACTGGGTGTAACTGGGCTGTAACAGGGAGTTACTGGGCTGTAACTGGGAGTAACTGAGCTGTATCTAGGCTGTAACTGGGTGCAACTGGGTGTAACTGGGAGTAACTTGGAGTAACTGGGCTGTAACTGGTAGTAATTGAGCTGTAACTGGGCTGTAACTGGACTGTAACTGGGTGTAACTGGGAGTAACTGGGTTGTAACTGGGTGTAACTGGGATTTAACTGGAAGTAACAGCTGTAACTGGGCTGTAACTGGGAGTAACTGGGAGTAACTGGGCTGTAACTGGGTGTAACTGGGCTGTATCTGGGAGTAACTGGGCTGTAACAGGGAGTATCTGGGCTGTAATAGGGAGTATCTGAGCTGTAACTGGGCTGTAACTGGGAGTAACTGGGCTGTAACTGGGTGTAACTGGGCTATAACTGGGAGTAATTGGGCTGTAACTGGGAGTAACTGGTCTGTAACTGGGCTGTAACTGGGAGTAACAGCTGTAACTAGGAGTAAATGGGCTGTAACTGGGTGTAACTGGGCTGTATCTGGGAGTAACTGGGCTGTAACAGGGAGTATCTTGGCTTTAATAGGGAGTATCTGAGCTGTAACTGGGCTTTAACTGGGAGTAACTGAGCTGTAACTGGGCTGTATCTGGGCTGTAACAAGGAGTAACTGGGCTGTAACTGGGTGTAACTGGGCTGTAACTGGGGTGTAACTGGCTGTAACTGGGCTGTAACTGGGTGTAACTGGGCTGTAACTTGGGTGTAACTGGGCTGTTACTGAGCTGTAAGTGGGCTGTAACTGGGAGTAACTGGGCTGTAAATGGGAGTAACTGGGAGTAACTGGGTGTAACTGGCTGTAACTGGGCTGTAACTGGGTGTAACTGGGCTGTAACTTGGGTGTAACTGGGCTGTTACTGAGCTGTAAGTGGGCTGTAACTGGGAGTATCTGGGCTGTAAATGGGAGTAACAGGGAGTAACTGCGCTGTAACAGGGAGTAACTGGGTGTAACTGGGCTGTAACAGGAGTAACTGGGCTGTAAATGGGTGTAACTGGGCTGTAACTGGGCTGTAAATGGGTGTAACTGGACTGTAACAGGAGTAACTGGGCTGTAACTGGGCTGTAACTGGGAGTAATTGAGCTGTAACTGGGCTGTAACTGGGAGTAACTGGGCTGTATCTGGGAGTAACTGGGCTGTAACCGGGAGTATCTGGGCTGTAAAAGGGAGTAACTGGGAGTAACTGGGCTGTAACTGGGAGTAACTGAGCTGTAAATGGGCTGTAACTGGGAGTAACTGGGCTGTAACTGGGCTGTATCTGGGCTGTATCTGGGAGTAACTGAGCTGTAACTGGGCTGCAACCGGTAGTAACTGGGCTGTAACTGGGAGTAACTGGGCTGTAGCAGGATGTATCTGGGCTGTAACTGGGAGTAACTGGGCTGTAACAGGGAGTATCTGGGCTGTAACAGGGAGTAACTGGGCTGTAACTGGGAGTAACTGAGCTGTAACTGGGCTGCAACCGGGAGTAACTGGGCTGTAGCAGGGAGTATCTGGGCAGTAACAGGGAGTAACTGGGCTGTAACTGGGTGTAACTGGGCTGTAACTGGGCTGTAACTGGAAGTAAAAGGGAGTAACTACGAGTAACTGGGCTGTAACTGGGGTGTAACTGGCTGTAACTTGGCTGTAACTGGGTGTAACTGGGCTGTAACTTGGGTGTAACTGGGCTGTTACTGAGCTGTAAGTGGGCTGTAACTGGGAGTAACTGGGCTGTAAATGGGAGTAACTGGGCTGTAACTGGGAGTAACTGGGCTGTAAATGAGAGTAACAGGGAGTAACTGCGCTGTAACAGGGAGTAACTGGGTGTAACTGGGCTGCAACAGGAGTAACTGGGCTGTAACTGGGCTGTAAATGGGTGTAACTGGGCTGTAACAGGAGTAACTGGGCTGTAACTGGGCTGTAACTGGGAGTAATTGAGCTGTAACTGGGCTGTAACTGGGAGTAACTGGGCTGTATCTGGGAGTAACTGGGCTGTAACCGGGAGTATCTGGGCTGTAAAAGGGAGTAACTGGGAGTAACTGGGCTGTAACTGGGAGTAACTGAGCTGTAAATGGGCTGTAACTGGGAGTAACTGGGCTGTAACTGGGCTGTATCTGGGAGTAACTGGGCTGTAACTGGGAGTAACTGGGCTGTATCTGGGAGTAACTGAGCTGTAACTGGGCTGCAACCGGGAGTAACTGGGCTGTAACTGGGAGTAACTGGGCTGTAGCAGGATGTATCTGGGCTGTAACTGGGAGTAACTGGGCTGTAACAGGGAGTATCTGGGCTGTAACAGGGAGTATCTGGGCTCTAACAGGGAGTAACTGGGCTGTAACTGGGAGTAACTGAGCTGTAACTGGGCTGCAACCGGGAGTAACTGGGCTGTAGCAGGGAGTATCTGGGCAGTAACAGGGAGTAACTGGGCTGTAACTGGGTGTAACTGGGCTGTAACTGGGCTGTAACTGGAAGTAAAAGGGAGTAACTACGAGTAACTGGGCTGTAACTGGGAGTAACTGGGTGTAACTGGGCTGTAACTGGGAGTTACTGGTAGTAACTTGGCTATAACTGGGAGTAACTGGACTCTAACTGGGTGTAACTGGGCTGTAACAGGGAGTAACTGGGCTGTAACTGGGAGTAACTGAGCTGTATCTGGGCTGTAACTGGGAGCAACTGGGTGTAACTGGGAGTAACTTGGAGTAACTGGGCTGTAACTGGTAGTAATTTAGCTGTAACTGGGCTGTAACTGGACTGTGACTGGGTGTAACTCGGAGTAACTGGGTGTAACTGGGCTTTAACTGGAAGTAACTGAGCTGTAACTGGGAGTAACTGGGAGTAACTGGGTGTAACTGGGCTGTATCTGGGAGTAACTGGGCTGTAACAGGGCGTATCTGGGCTGTAATAGGGAGTATCTGAACTGTAACTGGGCTGTAACTATGCTGTAACTGGGAGTAACTGGGCTGTAACTGGGAGTAACAGGGAGTAACTGGGCTGTAACTGGGCTGTAACTGGGAGTAACAGGGAGTAACTGGGCTGTAACTGGGTGTTACTGGGTGTAACTGGGCTGTAACTGGGAGTAACTGGGAGTAACTGGGCTGTAACTGGAAGTAAAAGGGAGTAACTACGAGTAACTGGGCTGTAACTGGGAGTAACTGGGTGTAACTGGGCTGTAACTGGGAGTAACTGGTAGTAACTTGGCTATAACTGGGAGTAACTGGGCTCTAACTGGGTGTAACTGGGCTGTAACAGGGAGTAACTGGGCTGTAACTGGGAGTAACTGAGCTGTATCTGGGCTGTAACTGGGTGCAACTGGGTGTAACTGGGAGTAACTTGGAGTAACTGGGCTGTAACTGGTAGTAATTGAGCTGTAACTGGGCTGTAACTGGACTGTAACTGGGTGTAACTGGGAGTAACTGGGTTGTAACTGGGTGTAACTGGGATTTAACTGGAAGTAACTGAGCTGTAACTGGGCTGTAACTGGGAGTAACTGGGCTGTAACTGGGTGTAACTGGGCTGTATCTGGGAGTAACTGGGCTGTAACAGGGAGTATCTGGGCTGTAATAGGGAGTATCTGAGCTGTAACTGGGCTGTAACTGGGAGTAACTGGGCTGTAACTGGGTGTAACTGGGCTATAACTGGGAGTAATTGGGCTGTAACTGGGAGTAACTGGGCTGTAACTGGGCTGTAACTGGGAGTAACAGCTGTAACTAGGAGTAAATGGGCTGTAACTGGGTGTAACTGGGCTGTATCTGGGAGTAACTGGGCTGTAACAGGGAGCATCTTGGCTTTAATAGGGAGTATCTGAGCTGTAACTGGGCTTTAACTGGGAGTAACTGAGCTGTAACTGGGCTGTATCTGGGCTGTAACAAGGAGTAACTGGGCTGTAACTGGGTGTAACTGGGCTGTAACTGGAGTGTAACTGGCTGTAACTGGGCTGTAACTGGGTGTAACTGGGCTGTAACTTGGGTGTAACTGGGCTGTTACTGAGCTGTAAGTGGGCTGTAACTGGGAGTAACTGGGCTGTAAATGGGAGTAACTGGGTGTAACTGGGCTGTAACTGGGAGTAACTGGGCTGTAAATGGGAGTAACTGGGCTGTAAATGGGAGTAACAGGGAGTAACTGCGCTGTAACAGGGAGTAACTGGGTGTAACTGGGCTGTAACAGGAGTAACTGGGCTGTAAATGGGTGTAACTGGGCTGTAACTGGGCTGTAAATGGGTGTAACTGGGCTGTAACAGGAGTAACTGGGCTGTAACTGGGCTGTAACTGGGAGTAATTGAGCTGTAACTGGGCTGTAACTGGGAGTAACTGGGCTGTATCTGTGAGTAACTGGGCTGTAACCGGGAGTATCTGGGCTGTAAAAGGGAGTAACTGGGAGTAACTGGGCTGTAACTGGGAGTAACTGAGCTGTAAATGGGCTGTAACTGGGAGTAACTGGGCTGTAACTGGGCTGTATCTGGGAGTAACTGGGCTGTAACTGGGCTGTATCTGGGAGTAACTGAGCTGTAACTGGGCTGCAACCGGGAGTAACTGGGCTGTAACTGGGAGTAACTGGGCTGTAGCAGGATGTATCTGGGCTGTAACTGGGAGTAACTGGGCTGTAACAGGGAGTATCTGGGCTGTAACAGGGAGTATCTGGGCTGTAACAGGGAGTAACTGGGCTGTAACTGGGAGTAACTGAGCTGTAACTGGGCTGCAACCGGGAGTAACTGGGCTGTAGCAGGGAGTATCTGGGCAGTAACAGGGAGTAACTGGGCTGTAACTGGGTGTAACTGGGCTGTAACTGGAAGTAAAAGGGAGTAACTACGAGTAACTGGGCTGTAACTGGGAGTAACTGGGTGTAACTGGGCTGTAACTGGGGTGTAACTGGCTGTAACTGGGCTGTAACTTGGGTGTAACTGGGCTGTTACTGAGCTGTAAGTGGGCTGTAACTGGGAGTAACTGGGCTGTAAATGGGAGTAACTGGGAGTAACTGGGTGTAACTGGGCTGTAACTGGGAGTAACTGGGCTGTAAATGAGAGTAACAGGGAGTAACTGCGCTGTAACAGGGAGTAACTGGGTGTAACTGGGCTGTAACAGGAGTAACTGGGCTGTAAATGGGTGTAACTGGGCTGTAACTGGGCTGTAAATGGGTGTAACTGGGCTGTAACAGGAGTAACTGGGCTGTAACTGGGCTGTAACTGGGAGTAATTGAGCTGTAACTGGGCTGTAACTGGGAGTAACTGGGCTGTATCTGGGAGTAACTGGGCTGTAACCGGGAGTATCTGGGCTGTAAAAGGGAGTAACTGGGCTGTAACTGGGAGTAACTGAGCTGTAAATGGGCTGTAACTGGGAGTAACTGGGCTGTAACTGGGCTGTATCTGGGAGTAACTGGGCTGTAACTGGGAGTAACTGGGCTGTATCTGGGAGTAACTGAGCTGTAACTGGGCTGCAACCGGGAGTAACTGGGCTGTAACTGGGAGTAACTGGGCTGTAGCAGGATGTATCTGGGCTGTAACTGGGAGTAACTGGGCTGTAACAGGGAGTATCTGGGCTGTAACAGGGAGTATCTGGGCTGTAACAGGGAGTAACTGAGCTGTAACTGGGAGTAACTGAGCTGTAACTGGGCTGCAACCGGGAGTAACTGGGCTGTAGCAGGGAGTATCTGGGCAGTAACAGGGAGTAACTGGGCTGTAACTGGGTGTAACTGGGCTGTAACTGGGCTGTAACTGGAAGTAAAAGGGAGTAACTACGAGTAACTGGGCTGTAACTGGGAGTAACTGGGTGTAACTGGGCTGTAACTGGGAGTTACTGGTAGTAACTTGGCTATAACTGGGAGTAACTGGACTCTAACTGGGTGTAACTGGGCTGTAACAGGGAGTAACTGGGCTGTAACTGGGAGTAATTGAGCTGTATCTGGGCTGTAACTGGGAGCAACTGGGTGTAACTGTGAGTAACTTGGAGTAACTGGGCTGTAACTGGTAGTAATTTAGCTGTAACTGGGCTGTAACTGGACTGTAACTGGGTGCAACTGGGAGTAACTGGGTGTAACTGGGCTTTAACTGGAAGTAACTGAGCTGTAACTGGGAGTAACTGGGAGTAACTGGGTGTAACTGGGCTGTATCTGGGAGTAACTGGGCTGTAACAGGGCGTATCTGGGCTGTAATAGGGAGTATCTGAACTGTAACTGGGCTGTAACTATGCTGTAACTGGGAGTAACTGGGCTGTAACTGGGAGTAACAGGGAGTAACTGGGCTGTAACTGGGAGTAACTGGGCTGTAACTGGGAGTAATAGGGAGTAACTGGGCTGTAACTGGGAGTAACTGGGCTGTAACTGGGAGTAACAGGGAGTAACTGGGCTGTAACTGGGTGTTACTGGGTGTAACTGGGCTGTAACTGGGCTGTAACTGGGAGTAACTGGGCTGTAACTGGGAGTAACTGGGAGTAACTGGGCTGTAACTGGAAGTAAAAGGGAGTAACTATGAGTAACTGGGCTGTAACTGGGAGTAACTGGGTGTAACTGGGCTGTAACTGGGAGTAACTGGTAGTAACTTGGCTATAACTGGGAGTAACTGGGCTCTAACTGTGTGTAACTGGGCTGTAACAGGGAGTAACTGGGCTGTAACTGGGAGTAACTGAGCTGTATCTGGGCTGTAACTGGGTGTAACTGGGAGTAACTTGGAGTAACTGGGCTGTAACTGGTAGTAATTGAGCTGTAACTGGGCTGTAACTGGACTGTAACTGGGTGTAACTGGGAGTAACTGGGTTGTAACTGGGTGTAACTGGGATTTAACTGGAAGTAACTGAGCTGTAACTGGGCTGTAACTGTGAGTAACTGGGCTGTAACTGGGTGTAACTGGGCTGTATCTGGGAGTAACTGGGCTGTAACAGGGAGTATCTGGGCTGTAATAGGGAGTATCTGAGCTGTAACTGGGCTGTAACTGGGAGTAACTGGGCTGTAACTGGGTGTAACTGGGCTATAACTGGGAGTAATTGGGCTGTAACTGGGAGTAACTGGTCTGTAACTGGGCTGTAACTGGGAGTAACAGCTGTAACTAGGAGTAAATGGGCTGTAACTGGGTGTAACTGGGCTGTATCTGGGAGTAACTGGGCTGTAACAGGGAGCATCTTGGCTTTAATAGGGAGTATCTGAGCTGTAACTGGGCTGTAACTGGGAGTAACTGGGAGTAACTGGGCTGTATCTGGGAGGGCGCATTGTTGGACATTGTCGGCTATGCAGAGCCGTCCAGAATTCTGCACCAAGGATAAGGCTGGTGAAATTGCGCACTGATAATAACGGGTATTTTGGAGAGCGATGCCCGGTGCCCCCCCCCCCCCAAACGCAGCAGCATGTCAATCAAGACCTGTCCTGCACCTGCGCAGACCATGGGGACTACATACAAATTTGAATCAGACCCTTAGTTCCAGACAGGCAGTGCGGGAGCAGTTACACCCCACTTACACCCAGCTCCGCATCAGCCCCACTGTTACATAATAGGAACTTGGTGCAAATAAAGGTCAATTGTGGTATAAAATGTCAACATTCAGTATGTCAGCAAGATCATGATGTTGACATGACCAAAATGCTGACACTGTATGTCGACGGTCAGCATGTTGACGTAATATATATAGGGTAATTGAACGCTAACCCTAAGAATGACATGTACTGTGGACGCTGTGACTGTCGTCATTCACAATATTGACATTTGACCATGTCAAAATTAAGTCCCTGTTGACATTCTGTTGTTGACATTCTGAATGTCGATATAATGACTAGAGATGAGCGGGTTCGGTTTCTCTGAATCCGAACCCGCACGAACTTCATGTTTTTTTTCACGGGTCCGAGCAGACTCGGATCCTCCCGCCTTGCTCGGTTAACCCGAGCGCGCCCAAACGTCATCATGACGCTGTCGGATTCTCGCGAGGCTCGGATTCTATCGCGAGACTCGGATTCTATATAAGGAGCCGCGCGTCGCCGCCATTTTCACACGTGCATTGAGATTGATAGGGAGAGGACGTGGCTGGCGTCCTCTCCGTTTAGAATTAGAATAGATTAGAGAGACACTTGATTTACTAATTTTGGGGAGCATTAGGAGTACTCAGTAGTGTACAGTGCAGAGTTTTGCTGATAGTGACCAGTGACCACCACTTTTATTTATAATCCGTTCTCTGCCTGAAAAAAGCGATACACAGCACACAGTGACTCAGTCACATACCATATCTGTGTGCACTGCTCAGGCTCAGGCCAGTGTGCTGCATCATCTATTATCTATATATAATATTATATATATCTGTCTGACTGCTCAGCTCACACAGCTTATAATTGTGGGGGAGACTGGGGAGCACTACTGCAGTGCCAGTTATAGGTTATAGCAGGAGCCAGGAGTACATAATATTATATTAAAATTAAACAGTGCACACTTTTGCTGCAGGAGTGCCACTGCCAGTGTGACTAGTGACCAGTGACCTGACCACCAGTATATAATATTAGTAGTATACTATCTCTTTATCAACCAGTCTATATTAGCAGCAGACACAGTACAGTGCGGTAGTTCACGGCTGTGGCTACCTCTGTGTCGGCACTCGGCAGCCCGTCCATAATTGTATATACCAGTGACCTAACCGTGGTTTTTTTTTCTTTCTTTATACATACATACTAGTTACGAGTATACTATCTCTTTATCAACCAGTCTATATATTAGCAGCAGACACAGTACAGTGCGGTAGTTCACGGCTGTGGCTACCTCTGTGTCGGCACTCGGCAGCCCGTCCATAATTGTATATACCACCTAACCGTGGTTTTTTTTTCTTTCTTTATAGTCATACTAGTTACGAGTATACTATCTCTTTATCAACCAGTCTATATTAGCAGCAGACACAGTACAGTGCGGTAGTTCACGGCTGTGGCTACCTCTGTGTCGGCACTCGGCAGCCCGTCCATAATTGTATATACCACCTAACCGTGGTTTTTTTTTCTTTCTTTATACATACATACTAGTTACGAGTATACTATCTCTTTATCAACCAGTCTATATTAGCAGCAGACACAGTACAGTGCGGTAGTTCACGGCTGTGGCTACCTCTGTGTCGGCACTCGGCAGCCCGTCCATAATTGTATATACCACCTAACCGTGGTTTTTTTTTCTTTCTTTATACATACATACTAGTTACGAGTATACTATCTCTTTATCAACCAGTCTATATATTAGCAGCAGACACAGTACAGTGCGGTAGTTCACGGCTGTGGCTACCTCTGTGTCGGCACTCGGCAGCCCGTCCATAATTGTATATACCACCTAACCGTGGTTTTTTTTTCTTCTTTATACATACATACTACTACGACATCTCTTTATCAACCAGTCTATATTAGCAGCAGACACAGTACAGTACGGTAGTTCACGGCTGTGGCTACCTCTGTGTCTGCACTCGGCAGGCAGTCCGTCCATAATTGTATACCACCTAACCGTGGTTTTTCTTTCTTTCTTCTTTATACATACATAGTTACATAGACATCTCTTTATCAACCAGTCTATATTAGCAGCAGACACAGTACAGTACGGTAGTTCACGGCTGTGGCTACCTCTGTGTCTGCACTCGGCAGGCAGTCCGTCCATAATTGTATACCACCTAACCGTGGTTTTTTTTTCTTTCTTCTTTATACATACATAGTTACATAGACATCTCTTTATCAACCAGTCTATATTAGCAGCAGACACAGTACAGTACGGTAGTTCACGGCTGTGGCTACCTCTGTGTCTGCACTCGGCAGGCAGTCCGTCCATAATTGTATACCACCTAACCGTGGTTTTTTTTTCTTTCTTCTTTATACATACATAGTTACATAGACATCTCTTTATCAACCAGTCTATATTAGCAGCAGACACAGTACAGTACGGTAGTTCACGGCTGTGGCTACCTCTGTGTCTGCACTCGGCAGGCAGTCCGTCCATAATTGTATACCACCTAACCGTGGTTTTTTTTTCTTTCTTCTTTATACATACATAGTTACATAGACATCTCTTTATCAACCAGTCTATATTAGCAGCAGACACAGTACAGTACGGTAGTTCACGGCTGTGGCTACCTCTGTGTCTGCACTCGGCAGGCAGTCCGTCCATAATTGTATACTAGTATCCATCTCCATTGTTTACCTGAGGTGCCTTTTAGTTGTGCCTATTAAAATATGGAGAACAAAAATGTTGAGGTTCCAAAATTAGGGAAAGATCAAGATCCACTTCCACCTCGTGCTGAAGCTGCTGCCACTAGTCATGGCCGAGACGATGAAATGCCAGCAACGTCGTCTGCCAAGGCCGATGCCCAATGTCATAGTACAGAGCATGTCAAATCCAAAACACCAAATATCAAAAAAAAAAGGACTCCAAAACCTAAAATAAAATTGTCGGAGGAGAAGCGTAAACTTGCCAATATGCCATTTACGACACGGAGTGGCAAGGAACGGCTGAGGCCCTGGCCTATGTTCATGGCTAGTGGTTCAGCTTCACATGAGGATGGAAGCACTCAGCCTCTCGCTAGAAAAATGAAAAGACTCAAGCTGGCAAAAGCAGCACAGCAAAGAACTGTGCATTCTTCGAAATCCCAAATCCACAAGGAGAGTCCAATTGTGTCGGTTGCGATGCCTGACCTTCCCAACACTGGACGTGAAGAGCATGCGCCTTCCACCATTTGCACGCCCCCTGCAAGTGCTGGAAGGAGCACCCGCAGTCCAGTTCCTGATAGTCAGATTGAAGATGTCAGTGTTGAAGTACACCAGGATGAGGAGGATATGGGTGTTGCTGGCGCTGGGGAGGAAATTGACCAGGAGGATTCTGATGGTGAGGTGGTTTGTTTAAGTCAGGCACCCGGGGAGACACCTGTTGTCCGTGGGAGGAATATGGCCGTTGACATGCCAGGTGAAAATACCAAAAAAATCAGCTCTTCGGTGTGGAGGTATTTCACCAGAAATGCGGACAACAGGTGTCAAGCCGTGTGTTCCCTTTGTCAAGCTGTAATAAGTAGGGGTAAGGACGTTAACCACCTCGGAACATCCTCCCTTATACGTCACCTGCAGCGCATTCATAATAAGTCAGTGACAAGTTCAAAAACTTTGGGTGACAGCGGAAGCAGTCCACTGACCAGTAAATCCCTTCCTCTTGTAACCAAGCTCACGCAAACCACCCCACCAACTCCCTCAGTGTCAATTTCCTCCTTCCCCAGGAATGCCAATAGTCCTGCAGGCCATGTCACTGGCAATTCTGACGATTCCTCTCCTGCCTGGGATTCCTCCGATGCATCCTTGCGTGTAACGCCTACTGCTGCTGGCGCTGCTGTTGTTGCTGCTGGGAGTCGATGGTCATCCCAGAGGGGAAGTCGTAAGCCCACTTGTACTACTTCCAGTAAGCAATTGACTGTTCAACAGTCCTTTGCGAGGAAGATGAAATATCACAGCAGTCATCCTGCTGCAAAGCGGATAACTGAGGCCTTGACAACTATGTTGGTGTTAGACGTGCGTCCGGTATCCGCCGTTAGTTCACAGGGAACTAGACAATTTATTGAGGCAGTGTGCCCCCGTTACCAAATACCATCTAGGTTCCACTTCTCTAGGCAGGCGATACCGAGAATGTACACGGACGTCAGAAAAAGACTCACCAGTGTCCTAAAAAATGCAGTTGTACCCAATGTCCACTTAACCACGGACATGTGGACAAGTGGAGCAGGGCAGGGTCAGGACTATATGACTGTGACAGCCCACTGGGTAGATGTATGGACTCCCGCCGCAAGAACAGCAGCGGCGGCACCAGTAGCAGCATCTCGCAAACGCCAACTCTTTCCTAGGCAGGCTACGCTTTGTATCACCGCTTTCCAGAATACGCACACAGCTGAAAACCTCTTACGGCAACTGAGGAAGATCATCGCGGAATGGCTTACCCCAATTGGACTCTCCTGTGGATTTGTGGCATCGGACAACGCCAGCAATATTGTGTGTGCATTAAATATGGGCAAATTCCAGCACGTCCCATGTTTTGCACATACCTTGAATTTGGTGGTGCAGAATTTTTTAAAAAACGACAGGGGCGTGCAAGAGATGCTGTCGGTGGCCAGAAGAATTGCGGGACACTTTCGGCGTACAGGCACCACGTACAGAAGACTGGAGCACCACCAAAAACTACTGAACCTGCCCTGCCATCATCTGAAGCAAGAAGTGGTAACGAGGTGGAATTCAACCCTCTATATGCTTCAGAGGTTGGAGGAGCAGCAAAAGGCCATTCAAGCCTATACAATTGAGCACGATATAGTAGGTGGAATGCACCTGTCTCAGGCGCAGTGGAGAATGATTTCAACGTTGTGCAAGGTTCTGATGCCCTTTGAACTTGCCACACGTGAAGTCAGTTCAGACACTGCCAGCCTGAGTCAGGTCATTCCCCTCATCAGGCTTTTGCAGAAGAAGCTGGAGACATTGAAGGAGGAGCTAACACGGAGCGATTCCGCTAGGCATGTGGGACTTGTGGATGGAGCCCTTAATTCGCTTAACAAGGATTCACGGGTGGTCAATCTGTTGAAATCAGAGCACTACATTTTGGCCACCGTGCTCGATCCTAGATTTAAAGCCTACCTTGGATCTCTCTTTCCGGCAGACACAAGTCTGCTGGGGTTGAAAGACCTGCTGGTGACAAAATTGTCAAGTCAAGCGGAACGCGACCTGTCAACATCTCCTCCTTCACATTCTCCCGCAACTGGGGGTGCGAGGAAAAGGCTCAGAATTCCGAGCCCACCCGCTGGCGGTGATGCAGGGCAGTCTGGAGCGACTGCTGATGCTGACATCTGGTCCGGACTGAAGGACCTGACAACGATTACGGACATGTCGTCTACTGTCACTGCATATGATTCTCTCAACATTGATAGAATGGTGGAGGATTATATGAGTGACCGCATCCAAGTAGGCACGTCACACAGTCCGTACTTATACTGGCAGGAAAAAGAGGCAATTTGGAGGCCCTTGCACAAACTGGCTTTATTCTACCTAAGTTGCCCTCCCACAAGTGTGTACTCCGAAAGAGTGTTTAGTGCCGCCGCTCACCTTGTCAGCAATCGGCGTACGAGGTTACATCCAGAAAATGTGGAGAAGATGATGTTCATTAAAATGAATTATAATCAATTCCTCCGCGGAGACATTGACCAGCAGCAATTGCCTCCACAAAGTACACAGGGAGCTGAGATGGTGGATTCCAGTGGGGACGAATTGATAATCTGTGAGGAGGGGGATGTACACGGTGATATATCGGAGGGTGATGATGAGGTGGACATCTTGCCTCTGTAGAGCCAGTTTGTGCAAGGAGAGATTAATTGCTTCTTTTTTTGGGGGGGTCCAAACCAACCCGTCATATCAGTCACAGTCGTGTGGCAGACCCTGTCACTGAAATGATGGGTTGGTTAAAGTGTGCATGTCCTGTTTTGTTTATACAACATAAGGGTGGGTGGGAGGGCCCAAGGACAATTCCATCTTGCACCTCTTTTTTCTTTTCTTTTTCTTTGCATCATGTGCTGATTGGGGAGGGTTTTTTGGAAGGGACATCCTGCGTGACACTGCAGTGCCACTCCTAAATGGGCCCGGTGTTTGTGTCGGCCACTAGGGTCGCTAATCTTACTCACACAGTCAGCTACCTCATTGCGCCTCTTTTTTTCTTTGCGTCATGTGCTGTTTGGGGAGGGTTTTTTGGAAGGGACATCCTGCGTGACACTGCAGTGCCACTCCTAGATGGGCCCGGTGTTTGTGTCGGCCACTAGGGTCGCTAATCTTACTCACACAGCTACCTCATTGCGCCTCTTTTTTTCTTTGCGTCATGTGCTGTTTGGGGAGGGTTTTTTGGAAGGGACATCCTGCGTGACACTGCAGTGCCACTCCTAGATGGGCCCGGTGTTTGTGTCGGCCACTAGGGTCGCTAATCTTACTCACACAGCTACCTCATTGCGCCTCTTTTTATCTTTGCGTCATGTGCTGTTTGGGGAGGGTTTTTTGGAAGGGCCATCCTGCGTGACACTGCAGTGCCACTCCTAGATGGGCCCGGTGTTTGTGTCGGCCACTAGGGTCGCTAATCTTACTCACACAGCTACCTCATTGCGCCTCTTTTTTTCTTTGCGTCATGTGCTGTTTGGGGAGGGTTTTTTGGAAGGGACATCCTGCGTGACACTGCAGTGCCACTCCTAGATGGGCCCGGTGTTTGTGTCGGCCACTAGGGTCGCTTATCTTACTCACACAGCGACCTCGGTGCAAATTTTAGGACTAAAAATAATATTGTGAGGTGTGAGGTATTCAGAATAGACTGAAAATGAGTGTAAATTATGGTTTTTGAGGTTAATAATACTTTGGGATCAAAATGACCCCCAAATTCTATGATTTAAGCTGTTTTTTAGTGTTTTTTGAAAAAAACACCCGAATCCAAAACACACCCGAATCCGACAAAAAAAATTCGGTGAGGTTTTGCCAAAACGCGTTCGAACCCAAAACACGGCCGCGGAACCGAACCCAAAACCAAAACACAAAACCCGAAAAATTTCAGGCGCTCATCTCTAATAATGACTACATACCGTTGGAAAATCACTCCCAGACTACGGAGTGCAGGTATTCATGCTCCTTGCAGAGAGAACAGTTCCCATAAGCCCATACTGTACTTGTCTACTTTCCTGGAAGTTGCGGGAGGCTCCCGATTTTTGGGATAGCCCCCCCCGCACCCCCGGAAGAACAAGCAGATCTCCCGCATCCTGCCCGCACCCTAGTGACATTGGCAGGATCAAGGGATAATGGCCCTCATTCCGAGTTGTTCGCTCGTTCTTTTTCTTCGCATCGGTGCGCTAAGTCGCATACTGCGCATGCACAATGTTCGTAGTGCGCCTGCGCCAAGTAAATTAGCACAAAAGTTTGGTATTTTACTCACGGCTTAACGAAGATTTTTCATCGTTCTGGTGATCGGAGTGTGATTGACAGGAAGTGGGTGTTTCTGGGCGGAAACGGACCGTTTTATGGGTGTGTGCGCAAAAACGCAGGCGTGTCAGGGAAAAACGCGGGAGTGTCTGGATAAACGGGGGAGTGTCTGGGCGAACCCTGGGTGTCTTTGTGACGTCAAACCAGGAACGAAAAGGACTGAACTGATCGCAGTGGCAGAGTAAGTTTCGAGCTACTCGGAAACTGCAAAGAAATTTCTAATCGCTATTCTATTCGCAATTCTGCTAATCTTTTGTTCGCAATTCTGTAAAGCTAAGATTCACTCCCAGTAGGCGGCGGCCTAGCGTGTGCAATGCTGCTAAAAGCAGCTAGCGAGCTAACAACTCGGAATGAGGGCCAATCTTCAGCATTCGCAAGTCAGTGGGGTGGGGGAGGGGCTAAAATTATGCAAATTGTGTCATTTTAGCCCCTCCCCCTTCCAACTCCCAGTTGGAAGGGGGAGGGGCTAAAATGACCCAATTTGCATAATTTTTGACCATAAAAATGGGAAAGTGGGTGGAGTGGGAGGGTGTCACCTGGTACAGCCACCCGCAAATTTGAACACTTGCCATATGCAAATGACCCCAGCCAGTGCCCCAACGGAGCTTTATGGCATCCTGGTCTTGCCACTCCCCCTGAGCGCATGCCGAGAGGCCTCCAGTTGCTTGGAAGAACAACACTGCTGTACAGGCTGCAATGTGCACGTCTGGAGTGTCCAAAGGATGATCCGGGTGGCACTGGAGCAGCGATACTGGTTGCAGCACCACGTTAGCCAGATGCAGAGACCATGGTAAAGGGACAGTACCACCCATGGAGAAATGCATTCTGTGCGGTTTGGTTTTAGCTCCTGGCTCTGGGCTCCATCTCAAAGATTCCATGATGTTGTGACTAAGAAGTGCAACCGAGCAAGTCCCGCCCATTTCCAGGCTGACCGGACCGCTAAATATGACGCTACTGTTTTTCACATTTGTTTGCTGTGTCCACCATCAGATGAATCATTTTTCAGGTTATTTTCTCAAGGACGGGTGGTCAAAGGGTCGGAATTTATCAGAGGGTCCGTAATCCTTAAGCCACATACACACTAGCCGATGCCAGCGTGGAAGGGAGCGACGGCGGGTTGGCGGCGAGGGGGAACGACACCCGTACGACGCGCCTGCACATTGCGGTGCATGCGCAGTAGTGACCTGATCACTGCGCTGCGAAAAACAGCAGCGTGCGAACAGGTCGGGATGACCCTCAATATTCACAGAAAACCCAATAAAACACAGTAAAGCAATAAACTTCTATGGGTCTATTTATTAATTGCAGAAAAGCCTTATCACTATCACAGATTACCCCCATGCCGGTAGCCTGCGGCAGACCTCGCCGTCACCGAGCTTCTTTCCCTATCGCCATTTTCTCTAACGTCCTAGTGGATGCTGGGGACTCCGTCAGGACCATGGGGAATAGCGGCTCCGCAGGAGACAGGGCACAAAAAGTAAGCTTTTAGGATCACATGGTGTGTACTGGCTCCTCCCCCTATGACCCTCCTCCAAGCCTCAGTTAGGTTTTTGTGCCCGTCCGAGCAGGGTGCAATCTAGGTGGCTCTCATAAAGAGCTGCTTAGAAAAAGTTTTTTAGGTTTCTTATTTTCAGTGACTCCTGCTGGCAACAGGCTCACTGCTACGAGGGACTTAGGGGAGAGAAGTGAACTCACCTGCGTGCAGGATGGATTTGCTTCTTAGGCTACTGGACACCATTAGCTCCAGAGGGATCGAACACAGGCCCAGCCATGGAGTCCGGTTCCGGAGCCGTGCCGCCGACCCCCCTTGCAGATGCCGAAGTTGAAGAGGTCCAGAGGTCCGGAAACAGGCGGCAGAAGACTTTCAGTCTTCATAAGGTAGCGCACAGCACTGCAGCTGTGCGCCATTGTTGTCGGCACACTTCACACCAGCGGTCACTGAGGGTGCAGGGCGCTGGGGGGGGCGCCCTGGGCAGCAATGTATAATACCTTTTTCTATGGCTAAAATACATCACATATAGCCCTTGAGGCTATATGGATGTATTTAACCCCTGCCATATATCGCAAACTCCGGGGGCGGGGCCTATTCTCCTCAGCACACAGCGCCATTTTCCTGCTCAGCTCCGCTGTGAGGAAGGCTCCCAGGACTCTCCCCTGCACTGCACTACAGAAACAGGGTAAAACAGAGAAGGGGGGCATATTTTGGCGATATTTTTATATATTAAGCGCATATAACAGAAACAACACCTTTTAGGGTTTATATACATTTTTATAGCGTTTATAGTGTCGACATGTATGAGGACGATGTTGGTGTGGAGGCGGAGCAATTGCCGGTAATGGTGATGTCACCCCCTAGGGAGTCGACACCGGAATGGATGGCTTTAATTATGGAATTACGTGATAATGTTAGCACGCTGCAAAAGTCAGTTGACGACATGAGACGGCCGGAAAACCAGTTAGTACCTGTCCAGGCGTCTCAGGCACCGTCAGGGGCTGTAAAACGTCCCTTACCTCAGTCAGTCGACACAGGTACCGACACAGATGAATCTAGTGTCGACGGTGAAGAAAGAAACGTATTTTCCAATAGGGCCACACGTTATATGATCACGGCAATGAAGGAGGCTTTGCATATCTCTGATACTGCAGGTACCTCAAAGGGGGGTATTATGTGGGGTGTGAAAAAACTACCTGTAGCTTTTCCAGAATCAGAGGAATTGAATGACGTGTGTGATGAAGCGTGGGTTAACCCCGATAGAAAACTGCTAATTTCAAAGAAGTTATTGGCATTATACCCTTTCCCACCAGAGGTTAGGGCGCGCTGGGAAACACCCCCTAGGGTGGATAAGGCGCTCACACGCTTATCAAAACAAGTGGCGTTACCGTCTCCTGATACGGCCGCCCTCAAGGATCCAGCTGATAGGAGGCTGGAAACTACCCTGAAGAGTATATACACACATACTGGTGTTATACTGCGACCAGCAATAGCCTCAGCCTGGATGTGCAGTGCTGGGGTGGTGTGGTCGGATTCCCTGACTGAAAATATTGATACCCTGGATAGGGACAGTATTTTATTGACTATAGAGCAATTAAAGGATGCTTTTCTTTATATGCGAGATGCTCAGAGGGATATTTGCACTCTGGCATCGAGAGTAAGTGCGATGTCCATATCTGCCAGAAGAAGTTTATGGACGCGACAGTGGTCAGGTGATGCGGATTCCAAACGGCATATGGAAGTATTGCCGTATAAAGGAGAGGAATTATTTGGGGTCGGTCTATCGGATCTGGTGGCCACGGCAACAGCCGGAAAATCCACTTTTTTACCTCAGGTCACCTCCCAACAGAAAAAGACACCGTCTTTTCAGCCGCAGTCCTTTCGTTCCTATAAGAACAAGCGGGCAAAAGGACAGTCATATTTGCCCAGAGGCAAAGAAAGGGGTAAGAGGGTGCAGCAAGCAACTACTTCCCACGAACAGAAGCCCTCCCCGGCTTCTACAAAGCCCTCAGCATGACGTTGGGGCTGTGCAAGCGGACTCAGGGGCGGTGGGGGGTCGACTAAAGATTTTCAGCACACAGTGGGCGCGCTCACAGGTGGACCCTTGGATCCTGCAGGTAGTATCTCAGGGTTACAAGTTGGAATTCGAAAAGTCTCCCCCTCGCCGGTTCCTAAAGTCTGCTTTACCAACGTCTCCCTCAGAAAGGGCGACGGTATTGGAAGCCATTCACAAGCTGTATTCTCAGCAGGTGATAGTCAAGGTACCCCTCCTACAACAGGGAAAGGGGTATTATTCCACACTATTTGTGGTACCGAAGCCGGACGGTTCGGTAAGACCTATTCTAAATCTGAAATCCTTGAACCTGTACATACAGAAATTCAAGTTCAAGATGGAGTCACTCAGAGCAGTGATAGCGAATCTGGAAGAAGGGGACTTCATGGTGTCGCTGGACATAAAAGATGCTTATCTGCATGTCCCAATTTACCCTTCACACCAAGGGTATCTCAGGTTCGTGATACAAAACTGTCATTATCAGTTTCAAACGCTGCCGTTTGGTTTGTCCACGGCACCTCGGGTCTTTACCAAGGTAATGGCCGAAATGATGGTTCTTCTACGAAGAAAAGGCGTATTAATTATCCCTTACTTGGACGATCTCCTGATAAGGGCAAGGTCCAGAGAACAGCTGGAAGTCGGAGTAGCACTAACCCAAGTAGTGCTTCAACAACACGGGTGGATTCTGAATCTTCCAAAATCTCAATTGACCCCGACGACACGTCTGCTGTTCCTGGGAATGATTCTGGACACTGTTCAGAAAAAGGTGTTTCTCCCGGAGGAGAAAGCAAGGGAGTTATCCGAACTTGTCAGGAACCTCCTAAAACCAGGAAATGTGTCAGTACATCAATGCACAAGAGTCCTGGGAAAGATGGTGGCTTCTTACGAAGCAATTCCATTCGGCAGATTCCACGCACGAATATTTCAGTGGGATCTGCTGGACAAATGGTCCGGATCGCATCTGCACATGCATCAGCGGATAACACTGTCACCAAGAACAAGGGTGTCTCTTCTGTGGTGGTTGCAGAGTGCCCATCTGTTAGAGGGCCGCAGATTCGGCATACAGGACTGGGTCCTGGTGACTACGGATGCCAGCCTACGAGGCTGGGGAGCAGTCACACAGGGAAGAAACTTCCAGGGCGTGTGGTCGAACCTGGAGACGTCTCTTCACATAAATATACTGGAGCTAAGAGCTATTTACAATGCTCTAAGCCTGGCAAAACCGCTGCTTCAGGGTCAGCCGGTGTTGATCATGTCGGACAACATCACGGCAGTCGCCCACGTAAACAGACAGGGCGGCACGAGAAGCAGAAGAGCAATGACAGAAGCTGCAAGGATTCTTCGCTGGGCGGAAAATCATGTCATAGCACTGTCAGCAGTGTTCATTCCGGGAGTGGACAACTGGGAAGCAGCCTTCCTCAGCAGACACGACCTCCACCCGGGAGAGTGGGGACTTCATCCAGAAGTCTTCCACATGATTGTGAACCGTTGGGAAAAACCAAAGGTGGACATGATGGCGTCCCGCCTCAACAAGAAACTGGACAGATATTGTGCCAGGTCAAGAGACCCTCAGGCAATAGCTGTGGACGCTCTGGTAACACCGTGGGTGTACCAGTCCGTGTATGTGTTTCCTCCTCTGCCTCTCATACCAAAGGTACTGAGAATTATACGGCTACGGGGAGTAAGAACAATACTCGTGGCTCCGGATTGGCCGAGAAGGACTTGGTACCCGGAACTTCAAGAGATGCTCACGGAAGAGCCGTGGCCTCTACCGTTAAGAAGGGATCTGCTTCAGCAGGGACCTTGTATGTTCCAAGACTTACCGCGACTGCGTTTGACGGCATGGCGGTTGAACGCCGGATTCTAAAAGAAAAGGGCATTCCAGAGGAAGTTATTCCTACCTTGATTAAAGCCAGGAAGGAAGTGACCGCACAACATTATCACCGCATTTGGAGAAAATATGTTGCGTGGTGTGAGGCCAAGAAGGCCCCAACGGAGGAATTTCAATTGGGTCGATTCCTACATTTCCTGCAGGCAGGATTGTCTATGGGCCTCAAATTGGGGTCTATTAAGGTTCAAATTTCGGCCTTATCGATTTTCTTCCAGAAAGAATTGGCTTCAGTGCCTGAAGTACAAACCTTTGTCAAAGGTGTACTAGATATACAGCCCCCGATTGTGTCTCCAGTGGCACCGTGGGATCTCAACGTAGTTTTGGATTTTCTCAAATCCCATTGGTTTGAGCCGCTCAAATCGGTAGATTTGAAGTATCTTACATGGAAAGTAACCATGCTACTGGCCCTGGCTTCAGCCAGGAGAGTATCAGAGTTGGCGGCTTTATCGTACAAAAGCCCATATCTGATTTTCCATTCGGACAGGGCAGAACTGCGGACGCGTCCTCAGTTTCTGCCTAAGGTGGTTTCGGCTTTTCACTTGAACCAGCCTATTGTGGTGCCTGCGGCTACTAGCGACTTGGAGGACTCCACGTTGCTGGACGTTGTCAGAGCATTGAAAATATATATTTCAAGGACGGCTGGAGTCAGAAAATCTGACTCGCTGTTTATCCTGTATGCACCCAACAAGATGGGTGCTCCTGCGTCTAAGCAGACGATTGCTCGTTGGATCTGTAGCACAATCCAACTTGCACATTCTGTGGCAGGCCTGCCACAGCCTAAATCTGTAAATGCCCACTCCACAAGGAAGGTGGGCTCATCTTGGGCGGCTGCCCGAGGGGTCTCGGCATTACAACTTTGCCGAGCAGCTACGTGGTCAGGGGAGAACACGTTTGTAAAATTTTACAAATTTGATACTCTGGCTAAGGAGGACCTGGAGTTCTCTCATTCGGTGCTGCAGAGTCATCCGCACTCTCCCGCCCGTTTGGGAGCTTTGGTATAATCCCCATGGTCCTGACGGAGTCCCCAGCATCCACTAGGACGTTAGAGAAAATAAGAATTTACTTACCGATAATTCTATTTCTCATAGTCCGTAGTGGATGCTGGGCGCCCGTCCCAAGTGCGGATTGTCTGCAATACTTGTACATAGTTATTGTTACAAAAATCGGGTTATTATTGTTGTGAGCCATCTTTTCAGAGGCTTCTTCGTTGTTATCATACTGTTAACTGGGTTCAAATCACAAGTTGTACGGTGTGATTGGTGTGGCTGGTATGAGTCTTACCCGGGATTCAAGATCCTTCCTTATTGTGTACGCTCGTCCGGGCACAGTACCTAACTGAGGCTTGGAGGAGGGTCATAGGGGGAGGAGCCAGTAGACACCATGTGATCCTAAAAGCTTACTTTTTGTGCCCTGTCTCCTGCGGAGCCGCTATTCCCCATGGTCCTGACGGAGTCCCCAGCATCCACTGCGGACTATGAGAAATAGAATTATCGGTAAGTAAATTCTTATTTTAGGATGGATGAAACAGATGGACTTTATAGAAAGATTCTTTATTTATTTAAATACATTTTTTTTCTGTTCAGTATTTTTTAAACTAATTCTTTTTCTTGTAGATTTTATGTAAGTTTTTGAATATGTTTTTTAGTATTTTTTTTTTTCTTGACCAGTTTACCTGTAAACAACATTAACTGATTGTGATATCCTGGTCATGATGTAATGAAGTCCGATTTCGGTGGACATGCGGGATGGCGACCGAAATTAGACGTTTTTTTAAAGGGGTAATCATGTACTGTACAAGGGGACGTCATTACATCCCAGCCCTAATCTGTGTTATTAATAATTAGGGGCCCATAATATTTTTTTCTGTGCTGTGTAGCAAATGGCAGTGTATTTTTGTGGAAACACAGAACACTACTGCCATCTTGTGCACTATGTTGGTATTGCAATTTACTTATTGAGCTATTTTCCAAAGCTTGAAATCTCTGAATTCATGGTGCAAAAACAATCTCTGAACAATTGCAAGTGCCGCTATTTGTGCGAGTGTGCTCTGATTTCTGTCACAGTGAAGAGGTTTATGCAGCAAAACTGTCAGTGAAGGAGCAGAAGCGTGCACAAGCAGAGAGAATAGTTGGGCAGAGAGAGGGCATTCAGTGTTAAGGCTTCCACTGGTATGTATAGTCCTGCAGAGCAGTGCACATGTAAGAATTCATTTTGCAGAGCTTAATTATTAGAATTGGATAAAGAGGAGCACAGATTGCATTTATAGGGGTGATCTTTGTTGTGCAGGGGAGGGCGGACTATTTTGAACGCCAGACCGGGCAAAGATCCATCTGACTCAGAATTGGACGGCCATTTGCAAAAATGTCACTTATTGTGCATGTGCTGCATGCTAAAACTATGTGCAGTGATGGGGTCCTAGTAGGACCAGCAGAGTGGTACAGGCACACTTTGGGGTATATTTACTAACATTCGTAATTTTCGGAAAAAGGTCAAAGTTCAATCACGAATGACATCGAAAGTGTAAAACTGCAACTTTTTGAATTTATTACGACTAATTTACTAAGCTGTCGTATTCGGATTTTTCATTTGTTCCGATGTCGATGTCATTCGTGTTTTTTTTTAACCTTTTTTACGGCAGTGATTAGCAAAACACTGCCGACTGTTTCAAAATGAATCTCGGCCGGATCTGTGTGATCCGTGCTGGGGTTCATTTTTTTTTTTTTTAAATAAACACTGTAAAACGGAGAAAAAAATTGCGTGGGGTCCCCCCTCCTAAGCATAACCAGCCTCGGGCTCTTTGTGCCGACCCTGGTTGCAGAAATATGGGGGAAAAAATGACAGGGGTTCCACCATATTTAAGCAACCAGCATCGGGCTCTGCGCCTGGTCCTGGTTCCAAAAATACGGGGGACAAAAAGAGTAGGGGTCCCCCGTATTTCTAAAACCAGCACCGGGCTCCACTAGCTGGACAGATAATGCCACAGCCGGGGGTCACTTTTATATAGTGCCCTGCGGCCGTGGCATCAAAAATCCAACTAGTCACCCCTGGCCGGGGTACCCTGGGGGAGTGGGGACCCCTTCAATCAAGGGGTGTCCCCCCCCCAGCCACCCAAGGGCCAGGGGTGAAGCCCGAGGCTGTCCCCCCCATCCAATTGGCTGCGGATGGGGGGCTGATAGCCTTTTGTGAAAATGAAAAGATATTGTTTTTAGTAGCAGTACTACAAGGCCCAGCAAGCCTCCCCCGCATGCTGGTACTTGGAGAACCACAAGTACCAGCATGCGGCAGAAAAACGGGCCCGCTGGTACCTGTAGTACTACTACTAAAAAAATACCCAAAAAAAGACAAGACACACACACCTTGAAAGTAAAGATTTATTACATACATCCACACAAACATACAAACATACTTACCTATGGCCCCACGCAGGTCGGTCCTCTTCTCCAGTAGAATCCAAGGGGTACCTGTTGAATAAATTATACTCACCAGCTCCAGGGTCCCAGGCTCCTCGTAGCATCCATTTGTAATCCACGTACTTGAATAAAATAAAAAAACGGACACCCGAGCCACGCACTGAGAGGGGACCCATGTTTGCACATGGGTCCCCTTTCCCCGACTGCCAGCAACCCACTCTGACTTCTGTCTAAGTGGGTTTCTTCAGCCAATCAGGGAGCGCCACGTTGTAGCACCCTCCTGATCGGCTGTGTGCTCCTGTACTGACTGACAGGCGGCACACGGCAGTGTTACAATGTAGCGCCTATGCGCTCCATTGTAACCAATGGTGGGAACTTTCTGCTCAGCGGTGAGGTCACTTTCGGTCAACCGCAGGGCAGAAAGTTCCCACCATTGGTTACAATGGAGCGCATAGGCGCTACATTGTAACACTGCCGCGTGCTGCCTGTCAGTCAGTACAGGAGCACACAGCCGATCAGGAGAGTGCTACAACGTGGCGCTCCCTGATTGGCTGAAGAAACCCACTTAGACAGAAGTCAGAGTGGGTTTCTGGCAGTCGGGGAAAGGGGACCCATGTGCAAACATGGGTCCCCTTTCAGTGCGTGGCTCGGGTGTCCGTTTTTTTATTTTATTCAAGTACGTGGATTACAAATGGATGCTACGAGGAGCCTGGGACCCTGGAGCTGGTGAGTATAATTTATTCAACAGGTACCCCTTGGATTCTACTGGAGAAGAGGACCGACCTGCGTGGGGCCATAGGTAAGTATGTTTGTATGTTTGTGGCGTTTCTTCGCAGCGTGGCCAATCGCGGCTCCCGGAGCGGCGGCCAATCAGGGAGAGACGCGGCGAGCCAATCGGCGCTCGCCGCGTCATAGGCCCCGCCCCCGGCGTCTGACGTCAGACGCCGGGCGGGACCGAGAAGAGAAGCCCGCGCGCAGGAGCGCGAAGAGGACGGCGCGGAGGAGCGGGAACAGAAGAAGACAAGACGGGCGGGAAGAGCGAGGACGGTCGTCGGCGCGCCGGAGCGCAGAAGATCCCGGCGGCGTGAGGAAGAAGACGGAGCTCGGGTGGCCGCGGAAGAGGCCTGAAGACTCCAGCCCTGGGAAAGAAGATGTCCAGCGGCGGCTGGACGCGGCGATGCGACGGCGGCGCCGCTGCCCAGGACGGGCCAGCGGCCGAAGAGGGCACCGAAGATCCCTGGAGCAGGTGAGGCCTCAGTGAGGCAACTTCACCCCCTCCCTTTTCCTCCCTCGACCACCAGGGACGGGCATTAGGCCCGAGGGCACAAGTCAGGCACTAGGCCTGTGGCACAGGTAGGAGAGTGGGGGCCATTTTCTGATTAGGTGGTTTGGGCATTAGGCCCAAGCCACCCTCTCCCAACGGGCACTAGTTAGGCGGGCACTAGGCCCGGGGGCATATCAGGCGATAGGCCTGTGCGGCGTTAGAGGGCATTAGGCCCTAGGGTATTTTGGCCGAGTAGGTACATATAAGGTGACCCTGGGCACAAGGCCCAGGTCACCCAATGGGCAGCAAGTTAGGCAGGCGCTAGGCCCGTGGGCGAAGTCAGGCCTCCGGCCTGTGTGCAGTTAGGGGGCGCTAGGCCCAGCGAATCAGTGTTTCCCCGAGGTGTGTACAGGTGGCCCTGGGCGCTAGGCCCAGGCCACCCTGAGGTATTTAGGTGGGTAGGCCGTGCGGCGTCCACCCCCTTTCAGCGGCAGGTAGGGATTTGTTCCCGGAGGTTTGCGCATGCGCAATAGAGTCTGATCTCAGACTCTATTGCGCTGCGGAGAAGGATCGAACCGCCGGGGGACCCAGGAGAGGTAAGTATTAAAATACCTGTGCATCAGTCAGAGAGGAGGGGGCCCCTGACGCAGAAGGCTGCACACGGGCCTCCTCCTCTCTTAAAACGCCCCTGTCCTCACTGCTTCCTACACTCACCCTCCCTTAATTCTCTCTACAATGATCCTCACTACAATGCTCCCTACACTCACCCTCACTCACTGCATCCTACACTCACCCTCACTCACTGCATCCTACACTCACCCTCACTCACTGCTTCCTACACTCACCATCACTGCTTCCTACAGTCACCCTCCCTTAATTCTCTCTACAATGATCCTCACTACAATGCTCCCTACACTCACCCTCACTCACTGCATCCTACACTCACCCTCACTCACTGCTTCCTACACACACCCTCACCCACTGCTCCCTACACTCACCCTCACTGCTTCCTTCACTCACCCTCCCTTACTTCTCTCTACAATGATCCATACTACAATGCTCCCTACACTCACCCTCACTCACTGCATCCTACACTCACCTGCACTCACTGCTCCCTACACTCACTCACACTCACTCACTGCTCCCTACACTCACCCTCACTGCTTTCTACACTCACTCTCCCTTACTGCTCTCTACAATGATCCTTACTACAATGCTCCCTACACTCACCCTCACTCACTTTTCCCTACACTCACCCTCACCCACTGCTTCCTACACTCACCCCCTTACTGCTGTCTACAATGCTCCCTACACTCACTGCTTCCTACACTCACCCTCACCCACTGCTCCCTACACTCACCCTCACTGCTTCCTACACTCACCCACCCTCCCTTACTTCTCTCTACAATGATCCTCACTACAATGCTCCCTACACTCACCCTTACTCACTGCTTCCTACACTCACCCTCACTGCTTCCTACACTCACCCCCTTACTGCTGTCTACAATGCTCCCTACACTCACTGCTTCCTACACTCACCCTCATTCACTGCTCCCTACACTCACCCTCACTCACTGCTTCCTACACTCACCCTCACTCACTGCTCCCTATACTCACCCTCACTGCTTCCTACACTCACCCTCCCTTATTGCTCTCTACAGTGCTCCCTACACTCACTGCTCCCTACACTCACCCTCACTCACTGCTTCCTACACTCACCCTCACTCACTGCTCCCTACACTCACCCTCACTGCTTCCTACGCCCACCCTCCCTTACTTCTCTCTACAATGCTCCCTACATTCCCTGCTCCCTACACTCACTGCTCCCTACACTCACCCTTACTCACTGCTCCCTACACTCACCCTCACTCACTGCATCCTACATTCACCCTCCCTTACTGCTCTCTACAATGATCCTCACTACAATGCAGTCTACACTCACTGATCCCTACACTTACCCTCACTCGTTGCTCCCTACACTCACCCTCACTCACTGCTCCCTGCACTCACCCTCCCTTACTGCTTTCTACAATGATCCTCACTACAATGATCCCTACACCCTTCCTCACTTTTCACTACACTCACTGCTTCCTCCACTCACTGCTCCCTACACTTACCCTCACTCACTGCTTCATACACTCACCCTCACTCACTGTTTCCTACACTCACCCTCACTCACTGCTCCCTACACTCACCCTCACTCACTGCTCCCCACGCTCACCCTCACTCACTGCTTCCTACATTCACCCTTACTCACTGCTCCATACACTCACCCTCACTGCTTCCTACACTGCTCCCTACGCTCACCCTCTCTTACTGCTCTCTACAATGCTCCCTACATCCCTGCTCCCTACACTCACTGCTCCCTACACTCACCCTTACTCACTGCTCCCTACACTCACCCTCACTCACTGCTTCCTACACTCACCCTCCCTTACTGCTCCCTACACTCACCCTCACTGCTTCCTACACTCACCCTCCTCACTACAAGGCTCCCTTCACCCTTCTTCACTATTCAGTATACTCACCCTTAGTTACAATACTTTTTATTACATAATTAGTAAATAACACATTTATAATGTAACTGAATAAGAACGAGCTAAGTGCATGAATGTGGTATAAAGAGGATTTGTGTCCAAACCCATATTCTTGTAGTGGTCTATTAATATGTGTGTAATACAGGGGTTAAAGCATACTTGCCTACTCTCCCGGAATGGCCGGGAGGCTCCCGAAAATCGGGTGACCCTCCCGGCCCCACGGAAGAGCAGGCAAGTCTCCCGGAACCAGGTGTCACCCTGCCCGTCCGCCCACTTACTGTGTAAAGTGGGCGGTCCGGGCAGTTGATGACGCGATTCTTGCTGAATCGCGTCATCATAGCCACGCCCCCTGCAGTGTAATGCCGGGGATCGCGGCATTACAGAGCGGGGGCGTGGCTTAAAGGACGTGACATGGTAACTCCGCCCCCGCCCCGCCCCTGATCCGCCCCAGTCCCGCCTCCGGTCCACCTCCTCCCCACGTCACAGCCTGCCCCTGCCCCCCTGCTGAGCCAACCTGGCTGCTCTCTCCCGCAGAGAGCAGCCAGAATGTCGGCAAGTATGGGTTAAAGTGAGCCGGAACGGGGCGGAACTGCGTGCCGTCAGCTCCATTTGGAGACGGAACGCAGTTCCGCCTCCTCCAGCTCACCTGACCCGATGTGTGCCCGGCGCCACAGGGAGATGCCGGGGCGCCCGCTGAGATTGTATTACCAGCGGGCGCCCGTCTCTCTCTCTCCACAGCGGAAGCCAGCGGCAGGGGATCACTACTGAGCTCTGGCTTCCGGCTCCGTCAGTGCGCACAATGGGAGGATTGTCACGACGTCTCTCCCATAGTGCAGAGGAGTGGACGCCGGAAGGACCGCAGTGGTCGGACGTGGGAGCGGGGCTTGGTGAGTATGGTGGTTTTTTTTGTTTTAGTTTTTTTTTACATATGTGTGTATTAGCTGCACTTCTACTAGGGGCAAGCTACAGGGGGGCCTAACTACTGGGGGGCTAATTACAAGGGGGCAAGCCACTGGGGACTAACTACTGGGGGGCTAATTACAAGGGGGCATGCTACAGGGGGCAAGCTACTGGAGGGCTAATTACAAGGGGGCAAGCTACTGGGGGCAAACTACAAGGGGCAAAACTACAAGGGAGCAAGCTACTGGGGGGCTAACTACAAGGGGGGAAGCTACTGGGGGCAAACTACAAGGGGGTAAAATACTGGGGGGGCAAACTACAAGGGGGAAAGCTACTGGGGGCAAACTACAAGGGGGTAAAATACTGGGGGGCAAACTACAATGGGACAAGCTACTGGGGGCAAACTACAATGGGACAAGCTACTGGGGGCTAAGTACTGGGGGCAGACTACAAGGGGGCAAGCTACTGGGGGCAAACTACAAGGGGGCAAACTGCAAGGGGGTAAACTACTGGGGGGCTAACTACTGGGGGGCAAGCTACTGGGGTCAAACTGCAAGGGGGGAAACTACTGGGGGGAAACTACAGGGGCACATTACTACTGGGGGCATAACTACAGGGGCTTTGCTACTGGGGGCATTACTACTTGGGGGCATTACTACAGGGGGGCTAAACTACAAGGGGGCTAAACTACTGGGGGCAAAACTACATGGGGCTAAACTACTGGAGGCTAAACTACTGGGGGCAAATTACTGGGGGCAAAACTACATGGGGCTAAACTACAGGGGCTAACTACTGGGGGCATTACCACTGGGAAGCTAAACTAAGGGGGGGGGGGCTACACTACTGGGATTACTACTACATTACTACTGAGGGCAATACTACACAGTGGCATAACTGCAGGGGCATTACCACTGGGGGCTAAACTACTGGGGGCACAACTTCTGGGGCTAAACGACTGGGGGCATTACTACAGGCGACATTACTACTGAGGGCAATACTACACAGTGGCATTAACATTAAGGGCATTACAAATGGGGGAACTACAGATAGGTCCTCCTTTATCTTGACTGTTTCTGCACCTAGACGGAGGTTTAGTCATGCCTAGGCAATAGCTTAGGTTGCTGAGTTTAATCACGGACAGTCGTGTTAAGGCACGACTAGATACTCAGCATGCAATACACATCTCCACCACTGGGTGGCTAATGCTTCACTAATCCAGTACTTTATTTGAATAGCGGTGGATTGATCTACAGTACAAGCTTTGGCAAATGGTCAGTGATGACTGTAATGTTAATATACAGTCCTGTACTGCATAGTGTACACACAGTTGGTGACCAATGGTCAGTCGGACAGAGTAAAAAAAAAAAATTATTCAGACGCAAATGAAAGTGTTAAAACACTTGTGTATGCAGACGCAACTAATGTGTGAAAGGAATAATGTAGCTCATTGACTTTACAGTATGTATAGTGCACTAAATGAGTGTCCGAGTGCCCTAACGGCATAAACAAACACCAATGGGAAGGAATCGCTCTGTGCAGTACTTTTACACATGAACTTGAAAATTTTCCATGCAGTGCTGTGGGCTAGCGATGAAGGCTCCCGTCTGCCACGCTGAGAGTCTGAGGTTCAATTCCCAAAGTGTCAATCTTTTTTTGTTTGTGTGTGTGTTCCCATGACATTCACTTTATTATTATTTTTTTCTGTGTAATCCATTGTAAAATATTCAAAGGAAGGGTGCACACAGGTTTCACACAAATCGGGGTAAATCTGCAGGAGTGACTCATTCGCTATCTAAAATACACAGCGGTAATGAGCACCTATAGACATACCAGTAAATATAAATTAGTGTATTCTGATGCAACTAACTGTTCGAGCAACACAGTACTGTAGATTGTCGGCGTTAGAGAATCTATGTTGTGAGAATCTGTGTTGTAATTATAAGCTGTTTGTGCTAATTAGTACTCTAATAGAAAAAACTGTACAGAGATACTAAGGACAGTGATTTGGCATCCATGAACTTAGGGAAGAGCTTTTATCTCTCTCCATTATATATAGACAGATTAAACTTGCCACTCTACGTTACAAGCTGTTCGTGCTAATTAGTACACTAGTAGTGTACTAATTAGCACGAACAGCTTGTAACGTAGAGTGGCAAGTTTAATCTTTCTTTGTATAAAGGAGAGATAAAAGCTCCTCCCTAAGTTCCTGGATGCCAAATCACTGTCCTTAGTATCTCTATACAGTATTTCCTATCTAGCCAGAAACGCTGCATCCCGTGCAAGCTGGGCGAACAACTGCAGGGGACCCGACACACGGTTGCTTGCCGCTTCCCTTTGCAATATCACATAAACTAGTGGTTGGTCTGCCCTGAAAGCCAAGAGTCTCCTCTTTTGTATGGTACCAGTCCTGTGTCTCTGGGACACCCAGAACCAGAGATATCAGTATGCAAAACGGACCCATTTTCCCATAGACTATAATAGGCACGTTAATTCAGACCCACCATGGGTTCCGACGCTTGCCATGAGCCTTGTGGGGGTCACAAAAACTTGGGGTTGGTATCCTCCAATAGCTAATTGTCTCCCTTTCCATATCAACCTAATTCTGAGCCGATTGGACCCTCAGAACCAGATACATTAAGCTTTAAGCCCATATTAATTAAATTTAATTTAATAGCTCACATAAACCGAACGTCAATGGACCATTGCTTTAACACGTTCGTTTGCATCTGTCCACACTACTTTTATTTATTGATTTATTGGTTTCTTTTTTTGGGTCCCGACAGACAATTAATATTTTTGACAGCGTCTCTGACCTCTGCTGGTTAATCCCCCCCTCCCCCCTCCCCCTCCCCTTTATGCTGTTAGGGGACTCGGATGCTCATATTGGAAAACATGTTTTTTTTCACAGCCTTTCCCTACCCCCAACCCCTTTCCCACTGCCTCCCCCTACCCCCATCCCCCATCATTGTGTTATGCCGGACATAACATAATGAAGCCCGGCCATATCAGTGAGATCCGTGCAGGGCTTCATTGTGTACAGTATTAAAAGAGTTAAAAGTGTTAAAAAAATTCCCTGTGTGTCCTTTCTATTCTGTATTGCGGGCGTCCCTGCTAGCTCGGCCATTATGATTGGATCTGCTATGGACTCCTGCGTTCTCAGGAGACTGTGTCCGCCGCTATCTTAATAAAGACCGCGAAGATACAACAGTGCACACAGGATTTATCAACATACATTTATATAATTAGAGATGTATTATTTCATTATATATGCATTTAGGACGTGACACACTGTCCACCTATGCGCATTTCTCTCCGTTATAGGGCTTCCTCAGGGCTATAGTCATTGGTGTTGGTTTATGCCTTACGGGACTCGGACGCACATACTGTATTTCAAAAGCACTGTATTTTCACCTGCCTCCCCCTACCCCCATCGCCCTTCCCCCCTGGAAACCTGCACAGTTCATGCAGTAGACAGGTCAGGTTACAAGACATGTGCAACAGTATACTGTGTATGAAAATCACATAGAGAACTGCAGTCGTGTTAATACTGTAGATGTGTAAATGATACAGTAGCAGTGATCCCTTCTCATTAAGTACAACATAGATTCTCACAACACAGATTATCTAACACCGATGATCTACAGTACTGTGTTGCTCGATCAGTTGGTTGCGTCAGAATACACTAATTTATATTTACTGGTATGTCTATAGGTGCTCATTACCACTGTGTATTTTAGATAGCGAATGAGTCACTCCTGCAGATTTACCCCGATTTCTGTGAAATCTGTGTGTACCCTTCCTTTAAATGTTTTACAATGGATTACACAGAAAAAATAATAATAAAGTGAATGTCACGGGAACAAACGAAAAAAAAACTGTCACTTTGGGAATTGAACCTGGGACTCTCAGCATGGCAGACGGGAGCCTTCATCACTAGCCCACAACACCACATGGAAGACTCACAAGTTCATGTGTAAAAGTACTGCAAAGAGCGATTCCTTCCCATTGGTGTTCGTTTATGCTCTTAGGGGACTCAGACGCTCATTTAGTGCACTATAGATACTGTAAAGTCAATGAGCTACATTATTCCTTTCACACCTAAATTGCATCTGCATACACAAGTGTTTTAACACGTTCATTTGTGTCTGTATAAACTATACACACAGTGATTTGGCATCCAGGAATTTAGGGAGGAGCTTTTATCTCTCTCCATTGTAATGTTTCTAAGTATAACGGAGAGAGATAAAAGCTCCTCCCTAAGTTCATGGATGCCAAATCACCATCCTTAGTATCTGTGTACAGTATGTTCTACTAGTGTACTAATTAGCATGAACAGCTTCTAACATACAGTGGCAAGTTTAATCTTTTTATGTATAATGGAGAGAGATAAAAGCGCCCTAAGTTCCTGGATGCCAAATCACCATTATTAGTATCTCTGTACAGTATGTTCTATTTAGGATACTAATTAGCTGTTCGTGCTAATTAGTACGCTAATAGAAAATACTGTACAGAGATTCTAAGGTCGGTGATTTGGCATCCAGGAACTTAGGGAGGAGCTTTTATCTCTCTCCGTTATACTTAGAAAGATTACAATGGAGAGAGATAAAAGCTCCTCCTTAAGTCCCTGGATGCCAAATCACCATCCTTAGTATCTCTGTACAGTATGTTCTACTAGTGTACTAATTAGCACGAACAGCTTGTAGCGTAGAGTGGCAAATTTAATCTTTCTATGTATAATGGAGAAAGATAAAAGCTCTCCCCTAAGTTCCTGGATGCCACTTCACTGTCCTTAGTATCTCTGTACAGTATTTTCTATTAGAGTACTAATTAGCACGAACAGCTAATTAGTACCCTAATAGAACATACTGCACAGAGATACTAAGGACAGTGATTTGGCATCCAGGAACTTAGGGAGGAGTTTTTATCTCTCTCCATTTTACATAGAAAGATTAAACTTGCCACTCTACGTTACAAGCTGTTTGTGCTAATTAGTACACTAGTAGTGTAATAATTAGCATGAACAGCTTGTAACGTAGAGTGGCAGTTTTAATATTTCTATGTATAATGGAGAGAGATAAAAGCTCCTCCCTAAGTTCCTGGATGCAAAATCACTGTCCTTAGTATCTCTTTACAGTATTTTCTATTAGAGTACTAATTAGCACGAACAGCTTATAATGTACAACACAGATTCTCACAACAGATTCTCTAATGCTGACGATCTACAGTACTGTGTTGCTCGAACAGTCGTCAGAATACACTAATTCATATTTACTGGTATGTCTATAGGTGCTCATTACCACTGTGTATTTTAGATAGCGAATGAGTCACTCCTGCAGATTTACCCCAATTTGTGTGAAACCTGTGTGCACCCTTCCTTTGAATGTTTTACAATAGATTACACAGAAAAAATAATAATAATAAAGTGAATGTCACGGGAATACAAACATTTTTTTTGTTTTGTTATCACTTTAGGAATCAAACCCGGAACTTTGAGCATGGCAGGCGGGAGCCTTCATCGCTTACCCACAACACTGCATGGAAGAGTCTCAAGTTCATGTGTAAAAGTACTGCAAAGAGCCATTCCTTCCCATTGGTGTTAGCTCATTTCGTGCACTGTACATAGTGTAAAGTCAATGAGCTACATTATTTCTTTCACACATTAGTTGCGTCTGCATACACAAGACGCTCACATATCCCTAACATCAATAGACCATACTGTATCTGTAACTTGTTCGTTTGCATCTGTATATTCTGTACTATTTGCATCTGTACTGTATATACTGTTATAGACTGTATGACATACTCTAGCATAATGTAGCGTAATGAGACGCACCAGTAAAATAGTTCTTACGCTGTAGTTCAGTATTGTATTTTAATGGAGACCACACGCTTGCACATTGGTGATTTAAAAAAGTGACATCTGGTGGATGATCTTAGGTATTACACTCAAAGGTAACGCCAAACGCTCTGTGTGCCTCACTTTGACTAGGCGCGCCTCCTTGCACCCAGGTAGGCTGCGTATGCCTGATCGTGACTAATGCCTCAGTCAGCCAAGATAACGAGGACCCATCTGTACTAATGAGGGCATTGTAAAGGGGGCACTTCATAAGGGGCATCACTCCTGGGGACATAAGAGGCACTACTACTGGGGGGCATTGCATAAGGGGCACCACTATTATGGGCCCTTTCTTTTTGAGACCACACCCCTTTTTTATTTGGGCCAATACCTTTATTGCATGGGCGCCTGGGGGAGGGGGGTGAGTTCCATCAACTCTCTAGGAACACTTTAAGCACTGGTGTAATATTTATATAAATATAATCTGTTATATATTAGCCCATATCTGTGACTCTATGACTCATTTCCTAACACTGGGTGGAGTCAGAGTCATAGGGGGAGATTCAAATGTTTGAAAAGTCATTTGGGAGTCTGTTTTTCCTATCTAATATACAGGAAAAAACAGACACCCAACCGACTTTTCACACATTTGAATCTCCCCCAGAGAGTCAAAGATCTGCCCAAATATACAGTCAGGTCCATTAATATTGGGACATTGACACAATTCCCATATTTTGGGCTCTATACACCACCACAATGGATTTGAAATGAAACAAACAAGCTGTGCTTTAACTGCAGACTTTCCGCTTTAATTTGAGGGTATTTACATCCAAATCAGGTGAACCGTGTAGGAATTATAACGGTTTCTATATGTGCCTCCCACTTTTTAAGGGACCAAAAGTAATGGGACAAACTAAACAATCCTAAATCAAACTTTCCCTTTTTAATACATTGTTGCAAATCCTTTGCAGTCAATTACAGCCTGAAGTCTGGAACGCGTAGACATCACCAGACGCTGGGTTTCATCCCTGGTGATGCTCTGCCAGGCCTCTACTGCAAATGTCTTCAGTTTCTGCTTGTTCTTGGGGCATTTTCCCTTCAGCTTTGTCTTCATCAAGAAATGCATGCTCAATCGGATTTAAAAAACGCAGTTAATCCCAGTTGGCGCTTAATAATACAAATGCAACCAATAATATAAATAAAATACAATTTATTCACATAAAATCAAAATAACCTCCCGGGGGTTTACCAATTAAAACATAATAATAATATTTGGAATAATCAACAACAATAAAAAACTGCTATACCAGTACCACCATAGATGTTTATACTTCAATTAATTGGCTAACTGGTAACAATAATATATAATCACAACAACCTGTATAAAAGATGAATAATGGCAATCAACATTATCACAGATATGTTACCAGCTGGGTGATATCCAACTAAAAGGCTGTGAATGATCATCGAGCCCATCCCGACATTGGTATCCAAATGGTGGCAACAATGTATCAACCTGTACTGTGGAGAGAAGAAACAGTATCCACTGAACTCCAGCACACTGTGTGTTGGCTGGCAATTAACACGTGCCCAAAAGTAAAATAAAATAGATGGTGTCCTGTGTTGGATAACCGTGAGCACCGGAATCCGTGTGCGGTGGAGTGCTGCAGACACGGCTTCCCCGTAGGATGATGCCGGGATGTGAAGATGAATAGCCGGATGAATCGGATTCAGGTCAGGTGACTGACTTGGCCATTGCATAACATTCCACTTATTTGCCTTAAAAATCTCTTTGGTTGCTTTCGCAGTATGCTTCGGGTCATTGTCCATCTGCACTGTGAAGCGCCATCCAATGAGTTCTGAAGCATTTCACTGAATATGAGCAGATAATATTGCCCGAAACACTTCAGAATTCATCCTGCTGCTTTTGTCAGCAGTCACATTATCGATAAATACAAGGGAACCAGTTCCATTGACAGCCATACATGCCCACGCCATGACACTACCACCACCATGCTTCACTGATGAGGTGGTATGTTTTGGATCATGAGCAGTTCCTTTCCTTCTCCATACTCTTCTCTTCCCATCACTCTAGTACAAGTTGATCTTTGTCTCATCTGTCCATAGGATGTTGTTCCAGAACTGTAAAGGCTTTTTTAGATGTTTTTTGGCAAACTCTAATCTGGACTTCCTGTTTTTGTGGCTCACCAATGGTTTACATCTTGTGGTGAACCCTCTATATTCACTCTTGTGAAGTCTTTTCTTGATTGTTGACTTTGACACATGTACACCTACCTCCTGGAGAGTGTTCTTGAGCTGTGGAGGGGTTTTTCTTTACCAGGGAAATAATTCTTCTGTCATCCACCACAGTTGTTTTCTGTGGTCTTCTGGGTCTTTTGGTGTTGCTGAGCTCTCCGGTGCGTTCTTTCTTTTTAAGAATGTTCCAAACAGTTGATTTGTCCACACCGAATATTTTTGCTATCTCTCTGATGGGTTTGTTTTGATTTTTCAGCCTAATGATGGCTTTCTTCACTGATAGTGGCAGCTCTTTGGATCTCATATTGAGAGTCGACAGCAACAGATTCCAAATGCAAATGTCACACCTGGAATCTACTCCAGACCTTTTACCTGCTTAATTGATGATGAAATAATGAGGGAATAGCCCCCTCCTGTCAATGAAATAGCTTTTGAGTCGATTGTCCCATTACTTTTGGTCCCTTAAAAAGTGGGAGGCACATATAGAAACCGTTGTAATTCCTACACCGTTCACCTGATTTGGATGTAAATACCCTCAAATTACAGCGGAAAGTCTGCAGTTAAAGCACATCTTGTTTGTTTCATTTCAAATCCATTGTGGTGGTGTATAGAGCCCAAAATATGAGAATTGTGTCGATGTCCCAATATTTATGGACCTGACTGTATAGTAGAGGTGGCTGGATACAGACCATGATCATTTTACTTTATGGAGAGTAGTTGATGCACCCCCCCCCCCCGCACCTACTCCTCCCCCACCCTTGGCACCCCCGCACCCTCCCCCAACCTTGGCACCCGCGCACCAATCCCCCTCCCCCACCCACGGCACCCCCACCCCCTCCCCCTGTGGCTGCCCCTCCCCCACCCGCAGCAGCCCCACGGCCATCCCTCCCCCACCAGTGGTACCCCTGCATCTGCTCCTTCTCCTACCCGCGGCACCCAAGCCCCCTTCCCCCACCCGTGACACCCCCGAATCCGCCCCTCCCCCACCTGCGACACCCCCACGGATGCTCCTCCCCCACCCACAACACCACCTCGGGTGCCCCTCCCCAACCCGTGGCACCCCACACCCACCCCTCCCCCGCTTGCAGCACCACCGGACCCCCACCCCCATCTGCGACACCCCCGACAAGAGTATTCTGGTCATCAGGGCTGCCATCAGAAATTGTGGGGCCTAGGACTGACAAAATAGACAGGGTGCCTCCCTCCCACCCCCAAAAAAGGATTATTCTGCACTGCTCCACCCTCATGTGATGTCATACATTGTGACATTACATATAGGTGGAGTGTTGTGGACTTACAGGAAAGGCTTACAGAGAGCTGATGTACAGATAAGTCTTGTTTTAAGAAGTCTTCCCTGAGCATCAGCCTGCTGTTAATTCACAGACTGGTGCAGCTCTACAGGTATTAGTGGTAAGAGCCAGGGAGGGCTCCCTTCTCTATAAGGGCCCAGGACACGAGTCCCCACAGTCCCCCCCTGATGTCTGCCTTGCTGGTCATAGCTGTTAATAATAATAATAATAATAATAATAAATCTGCAGGTTACTAAATTATTTCCCATACACTCCCCTCAGCTCACCGGCTTTCATTGTATGAATGAATTCATTGTTCAGCTGAAGTCAAGGTGCCATGCAAAAAACTTGCTACATTGTAACTTGTGTTTAACCTCAGCGTTTACCACCCACATTACTGTGATTGATGTTGGTTATGTAGCGTCTGATGCGGTTTGTGGGGTGGCCACGCTGAGTGGAGGTGTGGGTGCAGGTGGAAGCATGGTTAGATAAATAACTGTAACAGGGGTATGCCCTGTGTGAGATGCTGAGTCAGTGATTTCTGCGCAGTGTAAGGATGAAAGGTTTTGCTGAAGGTTCACTGAGGATGAGCAAAACATGATGGTGCCAAACCCCTCTGAGGATCAATAAAGCCAAACAATGTACGCCCTTGCTGTTCTCATGCACAGTGCTATAAACTGGTGGAGCTTGTTCCTGCCATGTGTACAAATTAGTGATTACCTTTGTTCCAGATTTGAACCTGGGCATGAGACGTATATACTAATGCTCTCTCTCGTGATGTATGCCAGGCGGGATCCGGTCTCTAGGTCGACAGTAACTAGGTCGACCACTATTGGTCGACAGTAACTAGGTCGACAGGGTCTCTAGGTCAACATGGTCTAGGTCGACAGGTCAAAAGGTCGACATTAGTTTTTCACAAATGTATTCTTTTTTTGACCTTTTTCATACTTTAATATGAAATAGCAGAGCGAGGCACCTTTCGCTCGCCATGCGAGGGGACACGATGCACTAATTGGGGTTCCTGGACACTGTACGGAGAAAACAACACAAAACCCCCCATAAAAAACTCATGTCGATCTTTTGACCTGTTGACCTAGACCATGTTGACCTAGAGACCCTGTCGACCTAGTTACTGTCAACCTTGCATACCACACCCATGCCAGGCACATATACTGCTGCTCTCTCCCAGTGTAACCCAGGCACATATACTACTGCTCTCTCCTGGTGTAACCCAGGTACATATACTACTGCTCTCTACTGGTGTGACCCAGGCACATATACTACTGCTCTCTCCTGGTGTAACCCAGGCACATATACTACTGCTCTCTCCTGGTGTAACCCAGACACATATACTGCTGCTCTCTCCTGGTGTAACCCAGGCACATATACTGCTGCTCTCTCCTGGTGTAACCCAGACACATATACTACTGTTCTCTCCTGGTATAGCACAGGTACACATACTATTGCTCTCTCCTGGTGTAACCCAGACACATATACTACTGTTCTCTCCTGGTGTAACCCAGACACATATACTACTGTTCTCTCCTGGTATAGCACAGGTACATATACTACTGTTCTCTCCTGGTGTAACCCAGGCACATATACTGCTGCTCTCTCCTGGTGTAATCCAGACACATATACTGCTGCTCTCTCCTGGTGTAATCCAGACACATATACTACTGTTCTCTCCTGGTGTAACCCAGACACATATACTACTGTTCTCTCCTGGAGTAACCCAGACACATATACTGCTGCTCTCTCCTGGTGTAACCCAGGCACATATACTACTGTTCTCTCCTGGTGTAACCCAGGCACATATACTACTGCTCTCTCCTGGTGTAACCCAGGCACATATACTGCTGCTCTCTCCTGGTGTAATCCAGACACATATACTACTGTTCTCTCCTGGTGTAACCCAGGCACATATACTACTGCTCTCTCCTGGTGTAACCCAGACACATATACTACTGTTCTCTCCTGGTATAGCACAGGTACATATACTACTGTTCTCTCCTGGTGTAACCCAGGCACATATACTACTGCTCTCTCCTGGTGTAACCCAGGCACATATACTGTTGCTCTCTCCTGGTGTAACCCAGGCACATATACTACTGTTCTCTCCTGGTGTAACCCAGGCACATATACTACTGCTCTCTCCTGGTGTAACCCAGGCACATATACTGCTGCTCTCTCCTGGTGTAACCCAGGCACATATACTACTGCTCTCTCCTGGTGTAACCCAGGCACATATATTGCTGCTCTCTCCTGGTGTAACCCAGGCACATATACTACTGTTCTCTCCTGGTGTAACCCAGGCACATATACTGCTGCTCTCTCCTGGTGTAACCCAGGCACATATACTACTGCTCTCTCCTGGTGTAACCCAGGCACATATACTACTGTTCTCTCCTGGTGTAACCCAGGCACATATATTGCTGCTCTCTCCTGGTGTAACCCAGGCACATATACTACTGCTCTCTCCTGGTGTAACCCAGGCACATATACTACTGCTCTCTCCTGGTGTAACCCAGGCACATATACTACTGTTCTCTCCTGGTGTAACCCAGGCACATATACTACTGCTCTCTCCTGGTGTAACCCAGACACATATACTACTGTTCTCTCCTGGTATAACCCAGGCACATATACTACTGCTCTCTCCTGGTGTAACCCAGGCACATATACTACTGTTCTCTCCTGGTATAACCCAGGCACATATACTACTGCTCTCTCCTGGTGTAACCCAGGCACATATACTACTGCTCTCTCCTGGTGTAACCCAGGCACATATACTGCTGCTCTCTCCTGGTGTAACCCAGGCACATATACTACTGTTCTCTCCTGGTGTAACTCAGGCACATATACTACTGCTCTCTCCTGGTGTAACTCAGGCACATATACTACTGCTCTCTCCTGGTGTAACCCAGGCACATATACTACTGCTCTCTCCTGGTGTAACCCAGGCACACATACTACTGTTCTCTCCTGGTGTAACTCAGGCACATATACTACTGCTCTCTCCCGGTGCAACCCGGGCACATATACTACTGCTGTCTCTTGGAGTAACCCAGCCACATATACTACTGCTCTCTCTTGGTGTAACCCGGGCACATATACTACTGCTCTCTCCTGGTGTAACCCAGCCACATATACTACTGCTCTCTCTTGGTGTAACCCAGGCATATATACTAGTGATGAGCGGGTTCGGTTCCTCGGAATCCGAACCCCCCCGAACTTCAGCCTTTTTACACGGGTCCGAGGCAGACTCGGATCTTCCCGCCTTGCTCGGTTAACCCGAGCGCGCCCGAACGTCATCATCCCGCTGTCGGATTCTCGCGAGGCTCGGATTCTATCGCGAGACTCGGATTCTATATAAGGAGCCGCGCGTCGCCGCCATTTTCACACGTGCATTGAGATTGATAGGGAGAGGACGTGGCTGGCGTCCTCTCCGTTTAGAATAGAAATAGATAGTGAGAGTGAGACACTTGATTTACTGGAGCTTAGGAGTACTCAGAGAGTGCAGAGTTTACTAGTGACTGACCAGTGACCACCAGTGCAGTTTTATTATTATTTAATATAATCCGTTCTCTGCCTGAAAAAAAACGATACACAGTGACACAGTATACCATATCTGTGCTCAGCCTCAGTGTGCTGCATCATCTATGTATATCTGACTGTGCTGAGTGCTCACTGCTCACACAGCTTAATTGTGGGGGAGACTGGGGAGCAGTTATAGCAGGAGTACATTAACAGTGCACACTTTTGCTGCCAGAGTGCCACTGCCAGTGTGACTGACCAGTGACCACCAGTATATTGTGATTGTCTGCCTGAAAAAGTTAAACACTCGTCGTGTGGTGTTTTTATTCTATAAACGCATTCTGCTGACAGTGTCCAGCAGGTCCGTCATTATATAATATATACCTGTCCGGCTGCAGTAGTGATATATATATATTTTTTATATCATTATCATCCAGTCTATATTAGCAGCAGACGCAGTACGGTAGTCCACGGCTGTAGCTACCTCTGTGTCGGCAGTCGCTCGTCCATCCATAATTGTATACCACCTACCTGTGGTGTTTTTTTTTTCTTCTATCTTCTTGATACTAGTAGCTTACTTTAGGAGTCTGCAGTGCTGACAGTGTCCAGCAGGGCCGTCATTATATAATATATACCTGTCCGGCTGCAGTAGTGATATATATATATTTTTTATATCATTATCATCCAGTCTATATTAGCAGCAGACGCAGTACGGTAGTCCACGGCTGTAGCTACCTCTGTGTCGGCAGTCGCTCGTCCATCCATAAGTATACTAGTATCCATCCATCTCCATTGTTTACCTGAGGTGCCTTTTAGTTGTGCCTATTAAAATATGGAGAACAAAAATGTTGAGGTTCCAAAAATAGGGAAAGATCAAGATCGACTTCCACCTCGTGCTGAAGCTGCTGCCACTAGTCATGGCCGAGATGATGAAATGCCATCAACGTCGTCTGCCAAGGCCGATGCCCAATGTCATAGTACAGAGCATGTAAAATCCAAAACACCAAATATCAGTAAAAAAAGGACTCAAAAATCTAAAATAAAATTGTTGGAGGAGAAGCGTAAACTTGCCAATATGCCATTTACCACACGGAGTGGCAAGGAACGGCTGAGGCCCTGGCCTATGTTCATGGCTAGTGGTTCAGCTTCACATGAGGATGGAAGCACTCAGCCTCTCGCTAGAAAAATGAAAAGACTCAAGCTGGCAAAAGCACAGCAAAGAACTGTGCGTTCTTCGAAATCACAAATCCACAAGGAGAGTCCAATTGTGTCGTTTGCGATGCCTGACCTTCCCAACACTGGACGTGAAGAGCATGCGCCTTCCACCATTTGCACACCCCCCGCAAGTGCTGGAAGGAGCACCCGCAGTCCAGTTCCTGATAGTCAGATTGAAGATGTCAGTGTTGGCGTACACCAGGATGAGGAGGATATGGGTGTTGCTGGCGCTGGGGAGGAAATTGACCAGGAGGATTCTGATGGTGAGGTGGTTTGTTTAAGTCAGGCACCCGGGGAGACACCTGTTGTCCGTGGGAGGAATAGGGCCATTGACATGCCTGGTGAAAATACCAAAAAAATCAGCTCTTCGGTGTGGAAGTATTTCAACAGAAATGCGGACAACATTTGTCAAGCCGTGTGTTGCCTTTGTCCAGCTGTAATAAGTAGGGGTAAGGACGTTAACCACCTCGGAACATCCTCCCTTATACGTCACCTGCAGCGCATTCATCATAAGTCAGTGACAAGTTCAAAAACTTTGGGCGACAGCGGAAGCAGTCCACTGACCAGTAAATCCCTTCCTCTTGTAACCAAGCTCACGCAAACCACCCCACCAAATCCCTCAGTGTCAATTTCCTCCTTCCCCAGGAATGCCAATAGTCCTGCAGGCCATGTCACTGGCAATTCTGACGAGTCCTCTCCGGCCTGGGATTCCTCCGATGCATCCTTGCGTGTAACGCCTACTGCTGCTGGGAGTCGATGGTCATCCCAGAGGGGAAGTCGTAAGCCCACTTTTACTACTTCCACCAAGCAATTGACTGTCCAACAGTCCTTTGCGAGGAAGATGAAATATCACAGCAGTCATCCTGCTGCAAAGCGGATAACTGAGGCCTTGGCATCCTGGGCGGTGAGAAACGTGGTTCCGGTATCCATCATTACTGCAGAGCCAACTAGAGACTTGTTGGAGGTACTGTGTCCCCGGTACCAAATACCATCTAGGTTCCATTTCTCTAGGCAGGCGATACCGAAAATGTACACAGACCTCAGAAAAAGACTCACCAGTGTCCTAAAAAATGCAGTTGTACCCAATGTCCACTTAACCACGGACATGTGGACAAGTGGAGCAGGGCAGGCTCAGGACTATATGACTGTGACAGCCCACTGGGTAGATGTATGGACTCCCGCCGCAAGAACAGCAGCAGCGGCACCAGCAGCAGCATCTCGCAAACGCCAACTCTTTCCTAGGCAGGCTACGCTTTGTATCACCGCTTTCCAGAATACGCACACAGCTGAAAACCTCTTACGGCAACTGAGGAAGATCATCGCGGAATGGCTTACCCCAATTGGACTCTCCTGTGGATTTGTGGCATCGGACAACGCCAGCAATATTGTGTGTGCATTAAATCTGGGCAAATTCCTGCATGTCCCATGTTTTGCACATACCTTGAATTTGGTGGTGCAGAATTATTTAAAAAACGACAGGGGCGTGCAAGAGATGCTGTCGGTGGCCAGAAGAATTGCGGGACACTTTCGGCGTACAGGCACCACGTACAGAAGACTGGAGCACCACCAAAAACGCCTGAACCTGCCCTGCCATCATCTGAAGCAAGAAGTGGTAACGAGGTGGAATTCAACCCTCTATATGCTTCAGAGGTTGGAGGAGCAGCAAAAGGTCATTCAAGCCTATACAACTGAGCACGATATAGGAGGTGGAATGCACCTGTCTCAAGCGCAGTGGAGAATGATTTCAACGTTGTGCAAGGTTCTGCAACCTTTTGAACTTGCCACACGTGAAGTCAGTTCAGACACTGCCAGCCTGAGTCAGGTCATTCCCCTCATCAGGCTTTTGCAGAAGAAGCTGGAGACATTGAAGGAGGAGCTAACACAGAGCGATTCCGCTAGGCATGTGGGACTTGTGGATGGAGCCCTTAATTCGCTTAACAAGGATTCACGGGTGGTCAATCTGTTGAAATCAGAGCACTACATTTTGGCCACCGTGCTCGATCCTAGATTTAAAACCTACCTTGGATCTCTCTTTCCGGCAGACACAAGTCTGCTGGGGTTCAAAGAACTGCTGGTGACAAAATTGTCAAGTCAAGCGGAACGCGACCTGTCAACATCTCCTCCTTCACATTCTCCCGCAACTGGGGGTGCGAGGAAAAGGCTCAGAATTCCGAGCCCACCCGCTGGCGGTGATGCAGGGCAGTCTGGAGCGACTGCTGATGCTGACATCTGGTCCAGACTGAAGGACCTGACAACGATTACGGACATGTCGTCTACTGTCACTGCATATGATTCTCTCCCCATTGAAAGAATGGTGGAGGATTATATGAGTGACCGCATCCAAGTAGGCACGTCAGACAGTCCGTACTTATACTGGCAGGAAAAAGAGGCAATTTGGAGGCCCTTGCACAAACTGGCTTTATTCTACCTAAGTTGCCCTCCCACAAGTGTGTACTCCGAAAGAGTGTTTAGTGCCGCCGCTCACCTTGTCAGCAATCGGCGTACGAGGTTACATCCAGAAAATGTGGAGAAGATGATGTTCATTAAAATGAATTATAATCAATTCCTCCGTGGAGACATTCACCAGCAGCAATTGCCTCCACAAAGTACACAGGGAGCTGAGATGGTGGATTCCAGTGGGGACGAATTGATAATCTGTGAGGAGGGGGATGTACACGGTGATATATCGGATGATGATGAGGTGGACATCTTGCCTCTGTAGAGCCAGTTTGTGCAAGGAGAGATTAATTGCTTCTTTTTTGGTGGGGGTCCAAACCAACCCGTCATTTCAGTCACAGTCGTGTGGCAGACCCTGTCACTGAAATGATGGGTTGGTTAAAGTGTGCATGTCCTGTTTATACAACATAAGGGTGGGTGGGAGGGCCCAAGGACAATTCCATCTTGCACCTCTTTTTTCTTTAATTTTTCTTTGCGTCATGTGCTGTTTGGGGAGTAGTTTTTGGAAGGGCCATCCTGCGTGACACTGCAGTGCCACTCCTAGATGGGCCAGGTGTTTGTGTCGGCCACTTGGGTCGCTTATCTTAGTCACACAGCTACCTCATTGCGCCTCTTTTTTTCTTTGTGTCATGTGCTGTTTGGGGGGTGTTTTTTGGAAGGGCCATCCTGCGTGACACTGCAGTGCCACTCCTAGATGGGCCAGGTGTTTGTGTCGGCCACTAGGGTCGCTTATCTTAGTCACACAGCTACCTCATTGCGCATCTTTTTTTTCTTCTTTGCGTCATGTGCTGTTTGGGGAGTAGTTTTTTGAAGGGCCATCCTGCGTGACACTGCAGTGCCACTCCTAGATGGGCCAGGTGTTTGTGTCGGCCACTAGGGTCGCTTAGCTTAGTCACACAGCTACCTCATTGCGCCTCTTTTTTTCTTTGCGTCATGTGCTGTTTGGGGGGTGTTTTTTGGAAGGGCCATCCTGCGTGACACTGCAGTGCCACTCCTAGATGGGCCAGGTGTTTGTGTCGGCCACTAGGGTCGCTTAGCTTACTCACACAGCTACCTCATTGCGCCTCTTTTTTATCTTCTTTGCGTCATGTGCTGTTTGGGGAGTAGTTTTTTGAAGGGCCATCCTGCGTGACACTGCAGTGCCACTCCTAGATGGGCCAGGTGTTTGTGTCGGCCACTTGGGTCGCTGAGCTTAGTCATCCAGCGACCTCGGTGCAAATTTTAGGACTAAAAATAATATTGTGAGGTGTGAGGTGTTCAGAATAGACTGAAAATGAGTGGAAATTATGGTTATTGAGGTTAATAATACTTTGGGATCAAAATGACCCCCAAATTCTATGATTTAAGCTGTTTTTTAGGGTTTTTTGAAAAAAACACCCGAATCCAAAACACACCCGAATCCGACAAAAAAAATTCGGTGAGGTTTTGCCAAAACGCGTTCGAACCCAAAACACGGCCGCGGAACCGAACCCAAAACCAAAACACAAAACCCGAAAAATTTCCGGTGCTCATCACTAATATATACTACTGCTCTCTCCTGGTGTAACCCGGGCACAGATACTACTGTTCTCTCCTGGTGTAACCCAGGCACAGATACTACTGCTCTCTCCTGGTGTAACCCAGGCACATATACTACTGCTCTCTTCCGGTGTAACCCAAGCACATATACTGCTGCTCTCTCCCGGTGTAACCCGGGCACATATACTACTGCTCTCTCTTGGTGTAACCCAGGCACATATACTACTGCTCTCTCTTGGTGTAACCCAGGCACATATACTACTGCTCTCTCCTGGTGTAACCCAGACACATATACTACTGCTCTCTCTTGGTGTAACCCAGGCACATATACTACTGCTCTCTCCTGGTGTAACCCAGGCACAGATACTACTGCTCTCTCCTGGTGTAACCCAGGCACAGATACTACTGCTCTCTCCTGGTGTAACCCAGGCACAGATACTACTGCTCTCTCCTGGTGTAACCCAGACACATATACTACTGCTCTCTCTTGGTGTAACCCAGGCACATATACTACTGCTCTCTCCTGGTGTAACCCAGGCACAGATACTACTACTCTCTCCTGGTGTAACCCAGGCACAGATACTACTGCTCTCTCCTGGTGTAACCCAGGCACATATACTACTGCTCTCTCCAGTGTAACCCAGACACATATACTACTGCTCTCTCCAGTGTAACCCAGGCACAGATACTACTGCTCTCTCCTGGTGTAACCCAGGCACATATACTACTGCTCTCTTCCGGTGTAACCCAGACACATATACTGCTGCTTTCTCCCGGTGTAACCCGGGCACATATACTACTGCTCTCTCTTGGTGTAACCCAGGCACATATACTACTGCTCTCTCCTGGTGTAACCCAGGCACATATACTACTGCTCTCTCTTGGTGTAACCCAGGCACATATACTACTGCTCTCTCCTGGTGTAACCCAGGCACATATACTACTGCTCTCTCCTGGTGTAACCCAGGCACAGATACTACTGTTCTCTCCTGGTGTAACCCAGGCACATATACTACTGCTCTCTCCCGGTGTAACCCAGGCACATATACTACTGCTCTCTCCTGGTGTAACCCAGGCACATATACTACTGCTCTCTCCTGGTGTAACCCTGGCACATATACTACTGCTCTCTCCTGGTGTAACCCAGGCACAGATACTACTGTTCTCTCCTGGTGTAACCCAGGCACATATACTACTGCTCTCTCCCGGTGTAACCCAGGCACATATACTACTGTTCTCTCCTGGTGTAACCCAGGCACAGATACTACTGTTCTCTCCTGGTGTAACCCAGGCACAGATACTACTGCTCTCTCCTGGTGTAACCCAGGCACAGATACTACTGTTCTCTCCTGGTGTAACCCAGGCACAGATACTACTGCTCTCTCCTGGTGTAACCCAGGCACAGATACTACTGTTCTCTCCTGGTGTAACCCAGGCACAGATACTACTGCTCTCTCCTGGTGTGCAGACGTATGTGCAGGAGCTCCTGAGCTCCAGAGCCTAGCAGTGCAGCAGAGTGAGAGTGCCCGCCCCCCTGCAGGATTCCTGGGCAGGAGTTGCTGCTCTTAGCAGGGGGAGAGTGGAAGTTTCAGCAGGTGGAAGGCCCGGGCCCGGGGCTGCTGCCTTCGGGTCCCAGAGGTATGAAGAAGGGGCAGGCATCCCTCACGCCACCCCCTTCCCCAGCTGTAGGGGTTGGGGGACAGATAGGGACGGTGGAATCAGCCAGCCAGCCACGGATTACAAGGAGTACCAGCAGTGTTGCCGGAGCCCCTGTGAAGCAGCAGGGATCGGCAGGAAGATTGTGTACCCCTAAGCCTGTGGAAGGCACCTCTGCCAGTAAGTTTACTGGTGGGGACGGTACAGTCGCCACAGCGGCTGAGCACTCAGGCAAGGAAGGGGTTAATGTCAATGTAACAGAAGATATCTCAGATACAGAGGACTCAGACTGTGATGATGATGTTTCAGAGGAAGATTACAGGGTCCATTTAGGCCTAAAGGAATTAATGGCAGAAGCTGCTAAACTTAAATCCCGGTTGTGGCCGGAGAGCCCCAGCCACGAGGCAAATGGCCGCCTTAGCACTGAAGGGGTTAATCCCTAGTGCCCGGCGCCATTTTCAAAGATAATGGGCGCTTGGCGCCATATTTGAACATGCTGTGGGCGCTAGGCGCCGTGTTTATAAAAATGTAAAAAAATGTTTAAATCCTGTATTTTAACTGTGCCGTGGTCCCGGACCCCTCCGGAGACCACGGCAGGGAGGACAGCTCCCCGGCGCGCTCAGCAGAGTGTGCGCGCCGGGGGAGAGGAGGCAGCCGCTGACCGCCGGAGTCCGGGAGCTCCGCTCCCGGCAGCGGTCAGTGTAGCCCCGGGCGCACTGGAGTGTGCGCGCCGGGGAGAAGGGTGAGCGCTGCGGCTGGGAGCTCGGCTCCCGCTGCAGTGCTCTATGTGAGAGCCGCCGCTGGGGGCCGGGAGCTCTGCTCCCAGCGCCTCAGCCCAGCACAGGTGGCCAGCCGCAGCAGCCGGGACGGACGTCCCGGGCTGCTAGCCGGCGAGGGGGGTGCGCTGCAGCCCGGCTCCCCGCCGGACGCTGCAGCGAGGCCACAAGACAGTCAGCGCCGCTCATGGGAGACCGGGCTAGCCGGCTCCCTAGCGGCGTGGGTGAATTAGGCGGGCAAGCAGGCTGATGAGCGCTGGGGATCGGGAGCTACGCTCCCGGCGCCCCAGCGCTACAACAAAGCCAGAGTCACGGCGGCCGGGACAAGTGTCCCGGGCCACCGGGCTTAGGTACAGGGGGGTGCGCCGCTGCGTGCGGCGAGGCCACTGGTTAGTGCCACCCTGGGGGGACAGGGAGAGCCAGCTCCCTGGAACCCCAGAGGCAGGAAGGCAGGCTGGAGGATGGGGGAAGCCAGCCCCATACCTCCAGCACTGAGAGGGAGAGCCCTAGCAGCCAGGCTGCAGGGCTAGGGAAGGCACTGCAGTGCCTGAGTATGTAGAGTCTGTGCAGGGCACAGGCTCAGTGTATATTTAAAAGGAAAAATGTACAGTGTGATTTAAAATGTAAATGTATTTAAAGATAAAGTGCACTTACTTGATTGTGTGTCCCAGGAGGGGGGAATCCATAGCTGTGCAGGCTGATGGATTCTCCCAGACCTTTTCCCTAAAAACGGAATGCTTTCCCATCCAGCCTCACAGTTCCAATGGGGACAGGGAGAAAAAGAAGCAGCTTAGCTATAAGACAAGCTGAGTGGTTTCTTGGAGCTCCATGGAGATCAGCCGTAGTGGACCAGAGACCTGGACCGGGGAGCCAGGCTGCCCAGCTCTGGAGCCCAAATCCAGGCTGCAGGCAGTGAGAAGGGGTCCCGGGCAGGTTTCTGGAAGTCAGTTTAGGAGGGAAAACCTCCCCCCAGCCAGACTGAACGGCACCGTGGGAGTACCCTGCTCTCCCAGATGGGAGAGACAAAGGAGACCGACCACTCCCCACTGTCCATAGGGAACAATGTAAAGGTGTGCATGAGACCAGAGCATGCACAGCTCATGGGTAAACATTGATTGGTTGTGCACCACAGGGCGGGCTTACCCCCTGTGGTAAGGGGTCTTGGAGAGGGATAAAAGAAGGGCAGTTGGCCCATAGGAGTGTGTATTGTAACATCTTCTTCTGCTGAAACATCTTAATTGTATGCTGTTGCCCCTAGCAATAGGGAGGAGCCTTTTTAAAGGTTTTTGAGCAATAAACACCTTTGCCTCAAGAAGACTGCTTCATCTTGTGACCAACAGGGTTAGGCCAAACCTAGCCCCGTTCTCCGGTTGTCCAGGGAAGCACCTGACGTCTCCAAGCTCCGCCTTCCGCCAGCTACCGGTAGAGGCCTAGCAAGTGGCTAGTGGGGATTCGTCAGCACCACACAGCTGTGGTAAGGCAGTGCGTCGGCACATACAGAGCAGAACCGTGGTTCCAAACGCCACGGCAGGTTAGGAGTTTGGTGGTGGCAGCAAGAACCCGCCCACAACGCAGTGGGTGGAGTCAGTAACAGGCGGTTACTGACGGTAAGCGGGAATCCCCTATGTGGTCAGGCCTCGTGCGGCTTGACCTTCCATTCTGTGCGCAGTCAACGGGACGCGGCAAGCGGCGAGTGCTTCCGTACGGTACCGTCCTGTCACAGAAATTGGTGGCATAGTGGTGGGATATTCCCAGGCGGCTTTTCATCACCCGATTGGAGAAGCCGAGTTACTCAGGAGAGGAGTAACTGCAGCGCAGGAGAACGCACAAGATGGCGGAATTCAGCGGAATGTCCAAGGAGGATCTGGAGATCGTATGCCAGGGGAAGGGTGTGGATATCCCTTCCAACGCGTCCAGGAGCGTCATGCAGGCGGCGCTCAGGAGCTGGGAGGAGTCTCATCGGGCGGAGGTGGAAAGCACTGACGGCGTCAGCATCGCAGAGGACGGCCCAACAGTGGACCTTCGTAAGGAACCGGTGAGAACCACAAGCCCCGCCCTCTCTCACAGCAGCAATGTTTCCCAGCAATCCCTAGCAGGGCCAGGATCCCAACGTCCCAGGGGGGGCGGCCCGGATACCCTAGCAGATCGGCTAGCGGAATTGGGGGAAAGGGCAACGGAGCAAGAGCGCTTGATCATCATCCAGATGTGGCGTGATGAGCGGGCACCACAGGCCGTGGTACCCCGGGAGCCGTTGTCAGCTGTTGTTCACAGATCAGGACGTATTCAGTTTGCCAAGTTTGCAGACAGTGATGGGGACATTGATGGACATTTGCAAGTTTTTGAAAGGACTTGTAAACTACACGATCTACCCAAGTCAGAGTGGGTGAGACACCTTGTGCCCACTCTGCATGGAGAGGCCTTGGAGGCCTATCGAGGAGTGGCGACGGAGGACTGTGGGAACTATGACGAAGTCGAGAAGGCCCTCCTCCAGCGATTCTTCATCACTCCCGAGTCTTACAGGAAGAAATTCAGAGACTTGCCTAAGAATCCTAGCAGCACCCATGAGCAGTTCGCCACCCAGCTGCGGCAGTACGTGGTGAAGTGGGTGAAGGATTCGGAAGCCACTACATGGGACGCACTGATCGACCTGATCTGCAGGGAGCAGTTCTACCGCAGGTGCGCCCAAGAAGTGAAGGAGTGGGTGCTAGATCGGGAGCCACCCAGCTTAAAGATGGCTGCCCAGTTAGCAGACAAGTATGTGGCAATTCGGCCACGGGGGCAGAAGCGCCCCGCCAGCAGCCAGCTCCAACAGACTGTACCACCAAGGGGACCACCCTCTTCAGCTCATCACCCCCAAAGACAAGCATCTTCCAACCCGGGTGCTCTTGGCCAGCAACCGCACCGCAGCGTCCCTGCAACTGATCAGAGATCATCGGTGCCACGACTGGAGAAGAAGTGCTACGGCTGTGGGAAAATCGGACATCTGAGGATGAACTGTCCTGCATCCCAAGCACCCCAGACTCGTGCCCCAAATCCGAGTGCTGGAGCCCGGATCGCTTGTTTGACGAGAGGAGATGAGCCTACAGAGACTGTTCCCCCTCCAGTCAGTCCGATGGAGTGTGGCGAGAGACAGGTGCACTCTGCGGAGAGAGTCACCTGCATGGCCAAACAGCCCCTACACAACATGTGGAGGCACCTGCAGCCAGTCCACGTGGGACCCCTGCAGGGAGAAGGCCTAAGAGACTCTGGGGCCTCAATCACTGTGGTGAGCCCCCACCTTATAGATCCTGCTGCAGTATTGCAGGGTCGCACTGCCACGGTCACCCTGGCAGAAGGAACAGAAAAAGCGGTTCCCATGGCAAGAGTCTACCTGGACTGGGGAGCTGGACCAGAGTTGCGAGAAGTTGCCGTCATGGATGGTCTCCCAACTGATGTGGTCCTAGGAAATGATCTGGGTGGTGGGATCGTCACTATGTTTGTTGGCGCCATTCCCCGGAGTCAAGTTCCAAAACCACCGTTGACATCAGCTACTCCAGCACAGCCCAGCCCAGAGGAAAAGACTACAGCTGCTAGACAACTGCCAGCACAGCCAACCACAGCATCAACCAGCCCAGAGGAAAAGATCACAGCGGCTAGATCAGTACATCGACCCCGCATGCCTTTTGCCTCTGGTATGCCTACGTCCCCTAGCAACGCAGAGGATGTCGGTTCCAGCTCGTTTGATCCTGTGGGGGTGCCCAAAGATGCTCCTGACCCAAGTGGTTTGCCAACTCCGGCGGTGAGTATGAGAAACCACACTGACTTTTCCATGACTGACCCCTACCAGACTGACCCTAGTAATCCCCACCTAGATCCCCCTGTAGAGTGTCCCAATTTAGGAGAGATTGAGGGCCACAGGCAGGAGTTTAGGGTGGCTCAACTCTCTGACCCGTCCCCGAAAGGCATGAGGCGCCACTCTGGCAGCGGCCTTGACAGGGTTGGGGCAGGAAGTTTGACCTGGCGGGAAGGGTTAAGGTACAGGGTAGACAGGAAAGTGGGAGGGGATAGACCAGATAGGGAATGTGTCCAACTGGTCCCCTCAGGGAAAGTTCCTGCGCAACCGGTGTCGGTTGCCAGTGAAACCCCTTTGGACAGTAACCCGGAGACAGACCGTACCCTGAAGTGCCTGACACAGAGCTTACCCTGGTCTGGAATGTCGGATGACGCCCAGACCACAGGTAAGGCTGGTGCCATGCGTTGGCAGCCGGGGCACTCCAGCGTTTGTGTTGTCTCTGGGCCTCTGCCCATAGGAGAACCCTTGCAGCAAGTTGCTGTGGACATAGCAGGTCCCCTGCCTGTGCACAGTAGATCGGGGAAGACACGCAGCCTCCCTGTAGTGGATGCCACACCGGATCCAGAGGCTGGTGGTCTGGCCGCCATCACTGTGGCACAGATAGCGGACGAGGAGGAAGGAGTAGGCCTAGGTGACAGGGTAGGTTTCCCGAGTCATAGGTCGACAGAGGAGGATTGGAGGGCAGGTCTGACAGTTAGGGCAGACAGTTGCCAGATAGGTATGACGGAGGTGCAGTGCCTGGGGCACCATGTGGGAGGAGACAGGGGTAGGCCCAACCCAGAGGGGGTGGAGGCAACCAGAGGCTGTCCCCGACCCACATCACCCAGACCGGTACTGACCTTAGAACCTGTAAGGCCCTACGGACATGTTGTCATTGACTTTAGTCCTGTAGTGAACCCCTTGACAGAGATGGCTAGGAAGGGCATTCCCAAGTCAGTGGACTTTGCACCCGCTTGCGAGTTGGCATTCCAGTCATTGAAGGAGGCTCGGGTACCCGCTCCAGTGCTGATGGCGCACATTCTTGACCAGGACTGTGTGTTACGAACTATTGCGCCACTGCACGGACTGGGAGCAGTACCGAGCCAGAAAGAACCATATGGGCAGGAGCACCCTGTGGCCTGTTTGAGCAGGAAACTGCTATTGTGGGAGGTGGGGTATGCCACAGTTGAGACACCGTGGGTGGCACTTGTTTGTAACCGGCCCCCCACCGTGGTGACTTACCACCTACCTGTTAGGTGGCTGCAACCTACCTTGGGGAAATTGGACAGACTTTTGTGGTGGAGCCTTGAACTTGGACTTCAGGTGGACTATTTGAACATTGTGCACCCACGAAGAGAGGCCCACTGCACTATGGATGAACTGTCTAGGCCAGAGCCTACACATCCCAGGTAGCGTCCCCTTCACCCCAACGGACTGCGGGACCAGGACCCAAATCGTTGGGACATGGGTCCCTGGTTGACCCGCTTGAATGGGGGGGGAGGAGTGTGGCCGGAGAGCCCCAGCCACGAGGCAAATGGCCGCCTTAGCACTGAAGGGGTTAATCCCTAGTGCCCGGCGCCATTTTCAAAGATAATGGGCGCTTGGCGCCATATTTGAACATGCTGTGGGCGCTAGGCGCCGTGTTTATAAAAATGTAAAAAAATGTTTAAATCCTGTATTTTAACTGTGCCGTGGTCCCGGACCCCTCCGGAGACCACGGCAGGGAGGACAGCTCCCCGGCGCGCTCAGCAGAGTGTGCGCGCCGGGGGAGAGGAGGCAGCCGCTGACCGCCGGAGTCCGGGAGCTCCGCTCCCGGCAGCGGTCAGTGTAGCCCCGGGCGCACTGGAGTGTGCGCGCCGGGGAGAAGGGTGAGCGCTGCGGCTGGGAGCTCGGCTCCCGCTGCAGTGCTCTATGTGAGAGCCGCCGCTGGGGGCCGGGAGCTCTGCTCCCAGCGCCTCAGCCCAGCACAGGTGGCCAGCCGCAGCAGCCGGGACGGACGTCCCGGGCTGCTAGCCGGCGAGGGGGGTGCGCTGCAGCCCGGCTCCCCGCCGGACGCTGCAGCGAGGCCACAAGACAGTCAGCGCCGCTCATGGGAGACCGGGCTAGCCGGCTCCCTAGCGGCGTGGGTGAATTAGGCGGGCAAGCAGGCTGATGAGCGCTGGGGACCGGGAGCTACGCTCCCGGCGCCCCAGCGCTACAACAAAGCCAGAGTCACGGCGGCCGGGACAAGTGTCCCGGGCCACCGGGCTTAGGTACAGGGGGGTGCGCCGCTGCGTGCGGCGAGGCCACTGGTTAGTGCCACCCTGGGGGGACAGGGAGAGCCAGCTCCCTGGAACCCCAGAGGCAGGAAGGCAGGCTGGAGGATGGGGGAAGCCAGCCCCATACCTCCAGCACTGAGAGGGAGAGCCCTAGCAGCCAGGCTGCAGGGCTAGGGAAGGCACTGCAGTGCCTGAGTATGTAGAGTCTGTGCAGGGCACAGGCTCAGTGTATATTTAAAAGGAAAAATGTACAGTGTGATTTAAAATGTAAATGTATTTAAAGATAAAGTGCACTTACTTGATTGTGTGTCCCAGGAGGGGGGAATCCATAGCTGTGCAGGCTGATGGATTCTCCCAGACCTTTTCCCTAAAAACGGAATGCTTTCCCATCCAGCCTCACAGTTCCAATGGGGACAGGGAGAAAAAGAAGCAGCTTAGCTATAAGACAAGCTGAGTGGTTTCTTGGAGCTCCATGGAGATCAGCCGTAGTGGACCAGAGACCTGGACCGGGGAGCCAGGCTGCCCAGCTCTGGAGCCCAAATCCAGGCTGCAGGCAGTGAGAAGGGGTCCCGGGCAGGTTTCTGGAAGTCAGTTTAGGAGGGAAAACCTCCCCCCAGCCAGACTGAACGGCACCGTGGGAGTACCCTGCTCTCCCAGATGGGAGAGACAAAGGAGACCGACCACTCCCCACTGTCCATAAGGAACAATGTAAAGGTGTGCATGAGACCAGAGCATGCACAGCTCATGGGTAAACATTGATTGGTTGTGCACCACAGGGCGGGCTTACCCCCTGTGGTAAGGGGTCTTGGAGAGGGATAAAAGAAGGGCAGTTGGCCCATAGGAGTGTGTATTGTAACATCTTCTTCTGCTGAAACATCTTAATTGTATGCTGTTGCCCCTAGCAATAGGGAGGAGCCTTTTTAAAGGTTTTTGAGCAATAAACACCTTTGCCTCAAGAAGACTGCTTCATCTTGTGACCAACAGGGTTAGGCCAAACCTAGCCCCGTTCTCCGGCTGTCCAGGGAAGCACCTGACGTCTCCAAGCTCCGCCTTCCGCCAGCTACCGGTAGAGGCCTAGCAAGTGGCTAGTGGGGATTCGTCAGCACCACACAGCTGTGGTAAGGCAGTGCGTCGGCACATACAGAGCAGAACCGTGGTTCCAAACGCCACGGCAGGTTAGGAGTTTGGTGGTGGCAGCAAGAACCCGCCCACAACGCAGTGGGTGGAGTCAGTAACAGGCGGTTACTGACGGTAAGCGGGAATCCCCTATGTGGTCAGGCCTCGTGCGGCTTGACCTTCCATTCTGTGCGCAGTCAACGGGACGTGGCAAGCGGCGAGTGCTTCCGTACGGTACCGTCCTGTCACACCGGTATTATGCTCGCAAGAGAAAGTGTAATACAATTGGCAATTTGGAGCGGGTCAGGATCCAGGGTGAAATGGATGAAATACAAGCAACCATGTGTAATATAAAGGGCAGAATTACATTTCTGAAGGAATCTGAAGGAAAAAAAAAAAAGGCAAAAGTTTCCATACCAGCAGGGAAGGAGTTAACTGCAGTGCATAGAAATCAGGTTACACCCTTATCAAAGGAGTTGATTCACCTGGAAAAGGAAGAGGGTGTGGAGATGGAGGAATCCCCAGCTATTGATGAGCTCCAGATTGTGACTGTCCAGGAAGAGGCTGTGGTTTTTCTGGATACAGCATCATCGGCTGCTATGGAGACGGAAGCAGAGGCGAGGGGAGCAGACGGCAGCTCGGGAATCCCTGGTGGTGCACCAAGCAAGGTAAGATCTGTGCAGGTGTTGTCAGGAGGGGATTCCCGGGGGTTACCCGTGGCTTCCAAGGTACCGGGCAATGGTAGCAGTAATGAAAATGCTGTTATAGGTGACAGGCCGGTGAGGACCGGAGGGCAGGATCCGGCGTCGGGTCTATGCAGGGCGCAGGGTGGCATGGAGGATGAACCTGTTAACATTTTGCTTGAATCTGATGCAGGTCCTAGTGTAATTGTGCAGGCTGTGTCCAAAGAAGTGCAGGGATGTGTGGGAATGGCAGTGAGGAAAACTGTAATAACTGATGGTTTGGCTCAAGGTCTGCCAGCTCTAGATCCAGAGACTTTGGATGCTGGTGAGAAAGTAGTTGCAGAGTCAATGTATGGGAACATTCCAGCTCCTGCCAGGGTGAAGGAAGCATTGTCGTTAATCAGTGCAGAAGTAAAGAAAAAGAATTCTAAAGACATTCCAGAAGGAAAGGATAAAAATGTGGGGGGTAAACTGCAAAGTGAAAATGTCAATTTAGCTCCTCTAGTTTCTTTTTCAGTGACAGAGGGTGGAGGGAGTGCGGGTAAGCCTAACCCTGATGAAATGTCTTATGCACATAAGGCGGCAGATATGGGGAAAAATTCTGGAAATAAGGATACAAGATTTGGTGGTGGTAGTGGTGGCCAGAGAGTGAGACGGAACCTAGTACAGTTTAGGTGGGTGGGTGATGGTGACCCCCCACCTAAGACTGATTTTCTAAGGTTAATTTTTTCTCTTGGGGTTACTTACAGAGATTTATATGCCTGTATTCACCCTATAAAATCTGTTGAGTATGATGTCAGCTTTTATAATAAGCAAACATTGTTTATTTTTTGGAGAAAGTGGTCTGTAAACAAGGACAAGAATGGTTACTGTAAGTATGAGGCGGATTTGATGGAGAAGCAAAATGACATAAAAGTGACCATCCTGGTCCGCAATGAATCTATACCTATGGAAGATATCAGGTTTTGGTTAAGCAGGCAATGTGAATTGCAATCTGACATTAGGAAAACGGATCACACAATGGGGGTGTGGGGAGGTGCTTGGTTCGCCAGTGTACGTCTGTATCCTGGGGAGACCGGTGTGCGTCATATTCCATCTGCTGCGTACATAGGTCGAGACCGGGTGCAGATATTTTATACTGGTCAACCAAGGACATGTTTTAAGTGTGGTGAGGCTGGCCACCTCAGTGGTGACTGTGGGGGTGTGAAATGTTCGATGTGTGGGGAGAGTGGACATACTTCTAGAACATGTAATAAGGTGAAATGTAACCTTTGTGGGGAGATGGGACATCCCTACAGTCGTTGCCCCATGGCAAATCATAACAACAGGGGTTGCATGAATTTTGAGGAAGGTAGTAGTTCAGAAATGGGAATTACTAGGGGTGGAGTAGTTAAAGTGAACAAAGAGAAAGAAATGTCATGGGAAATTGGCAAAATAGTGTCAGAAGGAAGCAAAGTTCAGCCTCAGGGCCAATCACAGCCTCAATCCCAGTCCCAATCCTGGTTTCAGGTGGGAAAAAAAGGTGTAAAAACAACAAAGAGGAAAGTGGAGGAAGAGGTGATTCTTTCAAATAGGTTTGGCGTATTGACAGATGAGGAAGATGAGGGAGAAGTGGTTCTAGAAAAAGGGGAACCAAGACTTAAACCTAGAAGACAGAGAAGAAAGAACAAAGAAAGGAAAGAAGTAATTAAGATGGTAGGGAAGAGAAGGAGGGAGAAGGGAATACAGACAGTGAAATAGAGGATGTTGCAGCAGAAAGTTTAGAGTGGGATCCAATAGGGATTGAATTGGAGCAAAGAAAAGAGGAGGAGGAGTTTGGGAAGCCACTGTTTGAGGATGAGGAGGTAGGTGTGGAGGTGGTTGCTGCTGAGGAGGAAGTGATGGTGATAGGGAAAGAGGCAGAGAGTGAATCTGAGAGTCAGAGCAATCAAAATAATGTGTCTGGCCCTGGGTCACTGGATGCAAGGGAACCCCCTGACCCTGGTCCTAAAGAGGCTGGTGCGGGTGTGGATGTGGTTGTGATTGAGGAAGTGAATGGGGTGGCATGTATGGATTGTGGTGTTGGTGGTGGGGGTGGTGGTGATAACTAGAGTAATGTATGTGCATAGTCCATTTCAACAATCTGGAACCATGGATCCCCATCCTATTCGATGTGCCACAATGAATGTGGCTTCCGTGTTATCCGTACGTGCTCGGTATCTGGCTTTTGAGTTTTTTGACAACCAGAACGTGGACATTTTGTTCTTACAAGAGACCCGGATCAACAGATTAGCAGCCCTTCACAAAGCTAAAAGTGAGTGGAGGCGCGGGCCCTCTTTTTGGTCTCTTGCTGCTGAGCCGTACGGTGGGGTGGCGGTACTTTTTACCGACATGGTAACCGTGCGCAAGGTTGTTGAGTTACAAGTGGGAAGGTGTATGATTTTGGATGTCACTTTAAGAGGACATAACCTTAGGCTTATCAATATCTATGGCCCCCAGTCTCGCTGGGATAGGAAATGTCTTTTTGAAATGGTTAAACCCTTTCTTTTCACGGCCCAGCAAGTCATCTTTGGGGGCGATTTCAACGCCATCATTAGGCCAAAAGACAGGGGAGGCTCCAGAGGACTGAGGCTGGGCTATGATGAGAATTTTTTAGTTAGTATGGCTAGTCAGGCAGGTATGGTTGATGTACACGTTAAACATCAACCAGACCTCACGGGGTACACTTACTTTTGTGGTCAGCGCAGATCTAGAATAGACAGGTTTTTTGTTAAGGAGTCCTCAAGCACTTTACCTTCAGAGGTAAAGTTTGTAGAGTTCTCCGATCACGGGTACTTAAGTTTTGTTTTGAATGCCTCGCAATCCTTCCAGAAAGGAAGGGGTTTGTGGCGTCTGAATGCTGAGCTTCTCAAGGAAGAGGAAGTGAGACAGTCTTTCAGGGAGTTTTTTCAGGCGCAGGAGTCACTGTTGGAGGCTGGTTGGAGTAGATCGGAGTGGTGGGAGGAAGTAAAAAAGAGAGCCCGAAGTCTTTTCAGGAGGCTAGTAGTCAAAAGAAACTTGGTTAAAAAAAATACCTACTATACTCTAAGAAGGAGATTAGATTTCCTGATCTCTGAACAGGGGGATAGTGGGGAAATCTCCCGGGTGAAATCACAGATGAGAGAACATCAGTATAGCCGTCTATCTTCTTTGATTTTGGAGAGGGATTACGGAAAGTACCACTCCCCGGATCCCTACCAGAGTTGTAGAAGGGGGATTGATGTTAAAGAGATAAGAGGGCTTGTTGATGGAGAGGGTGTGCTTCAGAAGGGCGAAGAAGGCATCCTAAAAGTCATCAGGTCCTATTACGCTGAACTCTTGTCTGCGAAGGCACTTGACAGAGAAACGATGGAGGCATTTCTGAGGGAGACACCTGGTCTTGTGGAGCCAGATGCTTCTTTTGACTGTTTGAACAGCGAAATAGGTGTGGAGGAGGTCAGAGAGGCAATTGGCGGGTTAACTCCCAAAAAATCTCCAGGACCAGATGGTTTAACAGCTGAATTCTATAAAGAATTCTCAGATATCCTGGCTCCTCGTCTTACGGAAGTATATAATACTAGCCTGGGTGAGGGTGAACTCCCTCCTTCCATGAGACAGTCAGCTCTTATTTTGCTGTCCAAAGGTAAGGACCCGGTCCATATTGAGAACTGGCGCCCCATCGCTCTTCTCAATACGGACAGAAAGATTCTGGCAAAAATATTTTTCAACAGGCTAAGGGAATTTTCAGAGCTTGTACTTTCGCCTTCCCAGCACTGTACTGTAAAGGGCCGCAGTACCTTTACTGCTGTCCTTGGTGTCCGGGAGGCTCTTGAAAGGTGCAGGGCTGGAAAGTTGAATAAGTTTCTGCTGGCATTGGATCAGTCTAAGGCTTTTGATCGGGTCAATCATGAGTACCTGTGGGCCTTACTTGAAAGGTATGGTTTCCCTATAAGGGCGGTAAATTGGTTGAAAGTTTTGTATAAAAAGGCCGAGAGCTTCCCACTTGTGAATGGTTGGGTAGGGCCTGCATTTCCAGTAGACTCTGGTGTTCGTCAGGGGTGTCCCCTGAGCCCTCTTTTGTATGTGTTTGCAATCGATCCTTTTATAAGAAGGGTTGAGGGCGGCATGTTGGAAGGGGTGCAGCTGAACCCAGAGTTTCCTTTGAGTGTAGTAGCCTATGCTGATGATGTCACAGTAGTCCTGTCATCGGTGGCAGAGGCATGTGATGTAGACCAACTGATCATGGAATATTCAAGTGCTTCGGGTTCCATAATCAATCAGGACAAGTGTGAAGCTTTCTGGATGGGGGAGGAAGGCAACGAGTTTGATCTTCCGGACAGCCTCCCCAGGGCCAGTCAATGTATAAAAATCTTGGGCATCAAATTTGATCATGGTGACTATGCAAGTACAAATTGGGTCGGGAAACTGGATGGTGCAACCCGTAAAGTAAAGAGCTGGATAGGATGGAAGTTCTCTCTGAGGGAAAGGGTGGACCTGTGTAAAACTTACCTGATCCCAATGTTTTTGTATGTCAGCTATGTATGTTTTTTGCCGTAATCTTTGTGGACTAGAATGAATTCCTTGTTTTTTCTACTTTTGTGGGGGAACAAGATGAACATTGTGAAAAGAGGTATCACTTACAGACCGAGGGCAGAAGGGGGCTTGGATATGGTAAACCCCGTAGTCTTCTTTGTAACAGCTTTTTTAAAGCTAAATGTCGGTGGTCTCTGCTTAGAGACGCCCCCTCGGTGGGTAAATGGCTTTAGGGAATGGGTGTCTCCCTTTATTAGAGTATGGTTAGAGGATGGCAGACTGAGAATTTTTCGGGCTCAGAGAGGCTACCTCCCGATCTATGTGATCCAGTGTCTGAAAGTGATTAGGCGATGGGGCCTGCAGGTGGGTGATATAAGAGATCTCTCGAGAAAGGAGTTGGGGAAGAGGGTCTTGTGTTCCCACTTTTATGTCCCATTGGCCCTGAAAGACTGCCCAGGTAATGTTCTCACAGAAGGATTGAATCTGGTAAATTCCCAGAGGGTGCCTCTGAAGTTTAGGGATATTGCCTGGTTCTCTTTTCAAGGGAAGCTTTATGTTAGGGGAAACATCAAATTTAGAAGTGCCGATGAACGTGTTTGCCCACGGGAGGAATGTCAAGGGGAGGAGGAGACCATGGACCACTTCTTCTGTAGATGTCCCTTTAACATAAAGGTTTACAAAACAGTGTCGGGTGCCATAGGCATCCCTTGCCTTTCGGGGCTCAGTTACCCGGAATGGGTCTACGGGGCATTCAAAGGGTATGGGGGCTTTGATTTAGGCACAATTTTTTTAGTCAGCTTAGCGGTTAGGTTCCACACGTGGCAGGCACGGTGTCTGGTTAGTTTGAGAGGAAAAGTCCTTCCCTGTGAAGAGGTGGTGGGTCGTATTCTTCATGAGGTGAGTCGGATGATGGATCTAGAGAAGAAGAGATTGGACACTGTCAGCTGGTCCAGATTGTGGCGCCAGTTGAAACCCCCTTAGTGGGTGGTGGAAGATATCCTCTTTTCAGTCTCAGGTTCTTTTCTGTCCTGGTCACTTTTTCTCAGCTGATTAGGTTTTGTAGTTTCTTTTTTTTTAAAGAAGGGGTTTGCATACACCTTAAAATATGCAGATATGTCACTCTAGTTATAATTATTTGTTGGTAGTCCGGCATGTATGGAGGGTGAAAGGTATGAATGAAGGTAGGATTGTGGATAAATGTGGGAGTGTATGGAGGTGGAGGGTTTATGATAGATGGATAAATGTGTGTTAAATGTTGAGTCAGCTAAGTGGGAAATGTTGGGGGAATTCCCTGAAATGGATTCACAGAAATTATGTGGATCAAGGAAAATGTTTAAAATGAAAGTATGATAAAGTGATGGAAAACATATTTGAGTTATGTAAACGGTAAATATCATGATGTAATGATCTCTATTTATTTATTATGTATATAATTGTAAATATGATTATAATGTTTATATTTTGTTATAAAATGGAAGCTGTGCATAAATAAAAACATGCCCAGGCACATATACTACTGCTCTCTCCTGGTGTAACCCAGGCACATATACTACTGCTCTCTCCTGGTGTAACCCAGGCGCATATACTACTGTTCTCTCCTGGTGTAACCCAGGCACAGATACTACTGCTCTCTCCTGGTGTAACCCAGGCACAGATACTACTGTTCTCTCCTGGTGTAACCCAGGCACAGATACTACTGCTCTCTCCTGGTGTAACCCAGGCACATATACTACTGCTCTCTCCTGGTGTAACCCAGGCACAGATACTACTGCTCTCTCCTGGTGTAACCCAGGCACATATACTACTGCTCTCTCCAGTGTAACCCAGACACATATACTACTGCTCTCTCCAGTGTAACCCAGGCACAGATACTACTGCTCTCTCCTGGTGTAACCCAGGCACATATACTACTGTTCTCTCCTGGTGTAACCCAGGCACATATACTACTGTTCTCTCCTGGTGTAACCCAGGCACATATACTACTGCTCTCTCCTGGTGTAACCCAGGCACATATACTACTGCTCTCTCCTGGTGTAACCCAGGCACAGATACTACTGTTCTCTCCTGGTGTAACCCAGGCACATATACTACTGTTCTCTCCTGGTGTAACCCAGGCACATATACTACTGTTCTCTCCTGGTGTAACACAGACACATATACTACTGTTCTCTCCTGGTGTAACCAGGCACATATACTACTGCTCTCTTCTGGTTGATTCTTTTATTAGAAAACTTGCAACATACAATAAATAAATAAATAAAGCATAAAACCAAGCCAAAACATAATTATGGCCGAAAATAACATATGATATTAATCAACAGAATCTTACAAATATAATTTCCATGGCTTAACAATTTGTTAAGTCTAACAGCCTATACTAGACAACACACAACTATACATAAACAACATACAAATGTAACCACAGCACTACACATCACCTACATTAAATACAAGTAGAGAGAAAGTAAAGGGCTTTTAGCTGCATGTAAACCGTTTTAAACGGAAAAAAAAACAAGTCCAAAATCTACAGGGAGTGAGAAAAATAGATAGCCAAGAGATGGAGAAGGAGAAGATGTCTGCCACCCAATCAAGGAGGCTTCACGTGGCGCCAAAGCCTGGACCACTCAATAGCATCCATCCTCTCATCCATATCCATCAACCTCTTCACCTCGTGTAGAATGTTTTCTACCAGCACTTCGCAGGGGAGAACTTTCTGTCTAGGGGATACAGTACCTGACACCGTGCTCTCTATGTGTGATGTCTAACAGCTAAACTAACTATATAAATAGTGGTCAAATCAAATTGCCTATACCCTTTAAATGCCCCATAAGCTCACTCAGGGTAACTAAGCCCCGAAAGGCACGGGATGCGTAAGGCCCTTGAAATTCCCTTGTAAACTTTTACATTGAAAGGACACTCAAGAAAAAATTGGTCTAACGTCTCCTCCTCCCCTAGACATTCCTCACGTGGGCAGCCACGATCACCGGCACTTTTAAACTTGAGATTACCCTTCACGTAAAGCTTCCCATGAAAAGAGAGCCAAGCAATGTCCCTGAACTTCAGTGGGATCCTCTGAGAATTGATCATAGACAACCCATCTGAGCAAACATTACCCGGGCAGTCCCTTAGCGACAGCAGAACAAAGAAGTGAGTTTGCAAAATTCTTCTCTCCAACTCCCTTCTGGAGAAGTTTTTAACTTCACCCTCTTCCAGCCCCCAACGCCTTGACATCTTTAAGCACAAGATGACGTAGATCGGGAGGTAGCCATGCCGGACCCAACATTTTTTCACTTGACCACCATCAAACCAGAGCTCACGGAAGGAAAACACCCAGGCCCAAAAGCTTGCTACCCATCGAGGGGGCGGGGGGGGGGGGGGGGAGGGAATCTAACAAATAAACTCCACAGGGTTGACCATACTTAGGCCACCTTGTTCACTCGACATGTAAGTAATCTCCCTCTTTACTGGATTCATTCTATTCCCTCATAATAAAAGAAATAATAAAGAATTAATCCTGGTCCACAAGGATTCTGGAAAAAAGCACACGTAGCTGACATAGAGAAACAAAGGGATCAGGTAAGTTTTGCACAAGTCAATCCTCTGTCTGTAAGAAAGTTGCCACTTTCTCCAAGACTGTACCTTCTTGGTAGCATCTTCAAGCCTTTTCTCCCAATTTTGAGTGGCATAATCACCATGGCCTAATCTAATACCTAAAATTTTGATCTCTGGGCTGGTCTGGGGGAGGCTGTTCAGAAGGGCAAACTCATCACCTTCCTCTCCAATCCAGAAAGCTTGTCCTGGTTGACCCTGGAACACGAAGCTTCAAAGTACTCAGACATAAGATGTTCCATGCCACGTGCCTCTGCCACAGATGACAGGACAAGTGTGATGTCATCTGCATAGGCCACCACCCTCAGTGGAGACTCAGGGCCCAGTTGCACCCCTTCTACAGTTCCACTCTCAATCCTCCACACGAAAGGATCAATTGCAAACACATATAAAAGAGGGCTCAAAGGACATCCCTGATGGACACCCGAGTCAACAGTGAAATCAGGGCCTACCCAGCTGTTAACCAGTGGGAGGCTCTCAGCCTGATTACAAATGACACACAGCCAATCTACCACCCGCACAGGAAGACCATACCTTTCCAATACAGCACACAAATACTAATGATTCACACGGTCAAAAGCTTTGGAATGATCCAATGCCAGCAAATGCTTTCCCTACTTTTCAGCACAACATCGTTCCACAGCCTCCAGGACACCAAGGACAGCACTAAAGGTCCTTCATGGTGCAATGCTGAGACGGGGAAAGCAACAGCCCAGAAACTTCCATCAACTGATTGAAGAATACTTTTGCCAGAATCTTTCTGTCCATATTGAGAAGCGCGATGAGGCGCCAGTGCTCAATGCAGGCTGGATTCTTACCTTTAAACAACAATATAAGGGCAGAAGATCTCATAGAGGGAAGGAGCAAATCCTCACCCAGGCTTTCATTAATTACCTCTACAAGATGAGGAGCCAAGATGTCAGGAAACACTTTATAGAATTCAGATGTTAATCCACCTGGGCCTTGAGACTTCTTCATAGACAGACTGTCTATAGCATTCTTGACTTCATCCACCATTATATCACTAGCCAAAGAGTCAAAGGAGGAATCAAGCCCCTCAAGCCCAGGTGTCTCCCTCAGGAAACGCTCCATCCTCTCTCTGATAAGTGGCTGTTCAAATAAAAGGTCGGAATAGTAAGACTAAGACCTAATGTCTCCCAAGATACCTTCCTTATCCTCACGAAGATCAACCGATCTTCTGCAACTCTGGTAGGGATCAGGCGAGTGGCATTTTCCGTAATCCCTCTCCAGAATTAAAGAAGTCAGATGACTGTACTGGTATTCTTTCATCTGAGCCTTCACTCAAGATATTTCCCCACTATTTCCATGCTCAGAAATCAAGAGATCAAGTTTCCTTCTCAAGCTCTGGTAGACGGACTTTCTTGACAAGCTTTTCATGGCTACCAGCCTTTGGAAAAACTTCCGGGTCCTCTTTTTACACTCTTCCCACCACTCAGATCCACTCCAGCCAGCCTCCAGAAGTATCTCTTGTAACTGAAGTCTTTAAAGGACTGTCGGACCCTCTCCTCCTTTAGAAGCTTGGAGTTCAAACACCAAAGGCCCCACCCTTTCTGAGGGGTTACTGAGGCATTTAAAGTAGCATGCAGGAAAACGTGATTGGCGAACTCTACTTACTTTGTCTCTGGAGGCAAAGTTTTCGAGGACTCAACGAAAATCCTTCCTATCCTAGATCAACAACTACCGCTATGAAAGGTGTAACCAGTGAGGTCTGGGAAATAGCGAGCATGCACATCCACCAGACCAGCCTCTCTAATCATACTAACTAAAAGTTAGAATCATAGCACAGGGTTGCTCTGGTGTCTCCTCTGTCTTTAGGCCTAATGATGGTGTTAAAATCACTTCCAAAGACAATCTGCTGAGCTGTAAAAAGAAACGGCTTTATCTCCTTTGACTGGGACACACGGCAAACTGCACTGTTTGTTAACTATTTTTTTTTTTTTTTAGTAAATATGTCCACATCGCATTTCTCATTATAAGTATGGGGATTCGGGAATGCGATGTGGGTTACTAAAAGGATTACAATTAAAGGGTTTGGGGCAGTTTTTCACGAAAATGCCCTTTAATACATTGGGGTAAATTTACTAAGATGGGAATTCTATTTTAGATGGGATGTTACCCATAGCAACCAATCAGATTCCAGGTATTATCTTCTAGAAGGTGCTAGATAAATGAGAAGTACAATCTGATTGGTTGCTATGGGCAACTTTCTATCTTAAATAGAACTCCCATCGTAGTAAATTTACCACTCTGAGTGATACTAAAATAATGTGAATAATGTTAATAAATGTAATAAATGTGACCCATTGTATCGTAAGCCTACTTATATGTAATATGTTAAAACACATTTTGATCTACATTTATAGCACCGATAGTTCATATGAAAATGTATATATAAACACCTTTAATGTAAATACTGTACAGTATCTTGAGCTAGGCTGTTCATTTCCAACCCTTACCCCTATGTAAACACCTATGTACTGTATTTGATATTCTAATTTTGGGTTTTACATAAACAGGTGTAAATGTGTACATTTTTTCTATACTACAGAAGGAGCAGACTTTTCTATACTACAGAAGGATACAGATAATCCAATGACTTTAATAAAGTATAACAGTCATTTGGCCATGGAGTATTACATAGGCAAATGCGGGGGGGGGGGGGGGGGGTTTCTGGTTGCTCGGAAACCCCCTGTCCTCTTGGGAAGTGGCTCAAATTATGACAATATTAGCAATGGTATATAACACGATTACTAGAGCTGCCACCACATCATGCAGTGTAAGGGACAGAGCAGAGCTGCTGCACATGCCAAGTGGTAGCAGCTTCTTCTACCAAGTTTGCTCTGTGTGTGGATCTAACTCCTCAATCTGTGCACTGGATCAGAGAGCAGCTGCCAGGAAGAAGGGACAGGAGCCTTACCATGAGGTGGGAGAATGTGTGCTTAGAAAGTGCAGTATTGGTTCTATTATGTATATGTATTTATATATAATGGTGTGTTTAACCTTTTCCTGGCCATTTATTTATATTATTTAAATGTTTGATACAACCTATACCAACTACAGTGTTAATTATTAATACTGTATTCTGTAAATTATCCAGTGTATAAAAATACCAATGTGTACATATATGTCCAGGGTCGGACTTGGTTCTTTTATCTCTCCCCCAGACTTCTGAACTTGCTCCAGTATTCCGCAGAGTGGGAAATTGTGGATGGCATTTGGAAACCCCCTCTAGAAATCCTGCATTTGCCACTGTACTAGGTAACAGTGCCCACAATTAAATTAACAATACAAACAACGCTGCAGTAATGTAATTTATGTGTTGATTGCCTGTGCTAAGTTATATTTGTTAGAAATTATCTTTAATAGGCAGTTATGACGGGAAGGCTGTGGGTAGGATGAACTAAAAATACAACATTTACTAGCAGCATAAAAGTCAGCTAAATAACTTCTCCAGCCTGGAGTTGGTTTAATACTGCGTCCTGCAGAGAGCTGTCATTACATAATACAGTAATAACGTTTTTATTACATGCATATTAGCTGTCAGTCCTAGTGAGTGCTGCTTGACTGTCTGCGGTTAGTTTATGCAACAAGAGTCCTAATTATAGTTGCCAACTCCGCTAATTGATATTTGAGAAGGGAAAACACAACAAAACACATTTAGAAAGCCACATATGTAATAAAACAAGGTCAAGAGCTGCAAACTGTAGTTATTCAATTATTCACCACTAGGTGGCAGACATGCATTAAAAATTGTTATGGAATAGATTGTGATATGCCACATAGGAATCAGTGGTCATAAATTCGATGGCGGAATCCCGACAGGTAGGATCCTGATCGCGAGCGCAGCGTGTACTCTGGCGGGCTCGCTGCGTAACACACGCTTTTAATTTATTCCCCCTTGGGGGGCGGTATGGACCAGGGACGTGCAGTCAGGGGAGGCAGTGCCTCCCCTGTCACTAATGATTAAAATAATACAAAGAAGATACATAAGACACATATTCTGTGTCATATGTACCCTCTTTGTATTATTATAATCATTGTAGTCCATTGTAATACGTTTGGGAGGCACTGACAGCTAGTGCCTCCCGTAACCAGTGGGAACGGGACAAAGCGGGGGGCGGGGCCATGTGCTGGGCTGTAAAAGCCCATCACAAAAAGAGTGGAAAATGGCACTTATACAAGTGCCTCGCTAGCAGGGAAAGCACGCCCCTGCTAGCGAGGCACCTGTGATTGGACAGCGGATCCAGTGCTGGATCCGCTGGTCCAATCACATAGACGTGGCTGGGAGAAGCGGCGGCGGGACACGTCAGGCACTGCTCCAGCGGCAGCGCGCCGGGATGCCCAGGAGACAGAGTGCATGCGGCGCTGACTTCATTCTGAGCGGCTCCACCCTCCCTGCCTCCTTACTCACAGCACTGTCCTTGCTGTTGCTGCCGCTGCCAGTCCATATCCTGTCACACACAGGCAGAGCCGGAAGACACAGTGCAGCAGCAGCGGTACATGGAGGAGGGGGGAGAGGGGAAGACAGCACCGCGAGAGCCAAGTGCAGAGAAGCTGGGAGTGTGTGGAGATGTGGCCTGTTTTACAGGACACATTCCAGCTGCGGAGGCTTTCAAATGTTGGCGCTCTCCGGGAGCCAATCGCGGCTCCCGGAGCGGCGGCCAATCAGAGATGGGCGCGGCGAGCCAATCGGCGCTCGCCGCGTCACAGGCCCCGCCCCCGGCGTCTGACGCCGGGCGGGAGCCGAAGAGGCCGCGCGCGGAAGAGCGCAGGAGAAGACGCCGCGAGGAGAAGAAGACGGACGTTTGAAGAGGAGCTCCAGTGGCCGCTGAAGAGGCCAGAAGACGTCGGCCTGCAGGAGGAAGATGTCCAGCGGCGGCTGGACGCTGAGGAGCGGAGGCGGCGCCGCTGGCCAGGACAGGTCAGCGGCAGAAGAGGGCGCCGGAGACCCCCGGATCAGGTGAGGCCTCAGTGAGGCTACTCTCACCCCCTCCCCTTTTCCTTCCTAGACCATCAGGGACGGGCATTAGGCCCGAGGGCACATAGTAGGCACTAGGCCCGTAAGGATAGTCAGGCCACCGGCCTGTGGCACCGGATAGGCGGGCATTAGGCCCGAGGGGCATATCAGGCAATAGGCCTGTGGGGCATTAGAGGGCATTAGGCCCTAGTGTATTTTGGCCAATTAGGTGGATATAAGGTGACGCTGGGTACCAGGCCCAGGTCACCCAACGAGTGACGAGTTAGGCGGGCGCTAGGCCCGTGGGTGAAGTCAGGCCTACGGCCTGTGTGCAAATAGGGGGCAATAGGCCCAGGTGAGAAGCGGTTCCCCCGAGGTGAATAAAGGTGGCACCGGGCACTAGGCCCAGGCCACCCTGAGGTGTTTAGGTAGGCAGGTCCGCTTGACCTGAGCCCATAGAAGGAAGTGTACAGGAGGTGGGCAGGCTGTGTGGCGCCCACCCCCTTCCAGCGGTAGGTAGGGATTTAAAGGAACAGCACCGTTTGATGTTGTACTCTGATATGTGTGTTGTTACCGTGCAGGGCAAAGTGTTGTTTTAGAGTTTGTGCATAGTTTGTGTTGCAGCACCCACACCTGAGCCAGTTTGAGGGCTTTGTTATGAAGCTAGTGTAGCGGATGCACACTAGGTTAGAGTTATGCCCTGCACGGCTGTTTCTCTCCTTGCCTCCTTACAGGGACCTGCAAGTGGAGAAGATCGGAGTACAAGACGTAGGACGGTAAGTAACATCTGTCTGTGTGTTCCTTCTGTGTTTGTCCCTATCTGTCTCCCTTCCTTCAGGGTGAACGGTGAGCCTTGCACACCGGTGCAAGGTAGAATTTCCACCTGGTGCGAGAGTGCCAATAGGTGAAATTCGGGCTCTGAGGCGGACGCCTGGGATGACCCTCACCTAGCCCGAAAGCACTATTTTTCTCGGTCCTGGAGGGCGTTTCGGTCCACAGTTAGGAGGGCGGCACTCAGCAATCTCCTTCCTCCTAGGTCATCGTGTCCGGGTCCGACTGAAGATTTCCAGGTCCGTTGAAGGCTCCGGTACCTGAAGGTGAGAGAGTGCGGCGCCTGGTAAGTGGTGAACCTACACCTGCACGGCAGCAGGCACTAAACGCACCGCCGCCCCTCTTACAAGTGCTTTATGCAGCGGGCGGCGCTAACTCCCTTCCTCCACTGCTCTCTCCCAGGGAGCAGCACTGACACCTCTGCGGAAGGCACATATGCCGAGGACCCAGGTGAGGGGGGGTGAGTGAATGAAAGTAACGTGGGAAGGGGGGCAGCTCACACCCACGGATCACCAGAGACTCCCCCGGGTGACAGGGCTGCAGGGAGCAGCAGTGGTGCGCTAAGGTGGGAGGGGGGGAGCACTGTACACCAGCTAGTGTCGGGCTGGCTCCGGAGCCTGCTGCTTGATGGTGAGGGGTTATTTTTATTAAAAAAGGGGCGTGGTCACATATCCGTGATTAAGCCACGCCCCTGATTATGCCAATTTTCCTGATCTGACTGCTGCTTTGCCTACTTTGCTGACACTGGCTCCTGCAGTGTGAGCTGGAATCTCCAGCCTGGAGGTAGCTACTGTGGTAATGTGTGTGTGCCTCGGTATGAATGTGTGCCTCAGTGTGTCTGTGTGTCTCAGTAAAAATGTGAGTGCCTCAGTGTGAGTGACAGTGTGTGTGTCTCAGCATGAGTGTGTGTGCCTCAGTGTAAATGTCAGTGTGCGTGTCTCAGTATGAGTGTGTGCGCCTCAGTGTGAGTGTCAGTGTGCGTGTCTCAGTATGAGTGTCTGTGCCCCAGTGTGAGTGACAGTGTGTGTGTCTCAGTATGAGTGTGTGTGCCTCAGTGTGAGTGTCAGTGTGCATGTCTCAGTATGAATGTGTGTGCCTAAGTGTAAGTGACAGTGTGCGTGTCTCAGTATGAGTGTGCGTGCCTCAGTGTGAGTGACAGTGCGTGTCTCAGTATGAGTGTGCGTGCCTCAGTGTGAGTGACAGTGTGTGTCTCAGTATGAGTGTGTGCACCTCAGTGTGAGTGACAGTGTGTGTGTCTCAGTATGAGTGTCTGTGCCTCAGTGTGAGTGAAAGTGTGTGTGTCTCAGTATGAGTGTGTGCGCCTCAGTGTGAGTGTCAGTGTACGTGTCTCAGTATGAGTGTGTGTCTCAGTATGAGTGTGTGTGCCTCAGTGTGAGTGTCAGTGTGCGTGTCTCAGTATGAGTGTGTCTCAGTATGAGTGTGTGTGCCTAAGTGTGAGTGACAGTGTGCGTGTCTCAGTATGAGTGTGTGCGCCTCAGTGTGAGTGTCAGTGTGTGTGTCTCAGTATGAGTGTGTGTCTCAGTATGAGTGTGTGTGCCTCAGTGTGAGTGTCAGTGTGCGTGTCTCAGTATGAGTGTGTCTCAGTATGAGTGTGTGTGCCTAAGTGTGAGTGACAGTGTGCGTGTCTCAGTATGAGTGTGTGCGCCTCAGTGTGAGTGTCAGTGTGTGTGTCTCAGTATGAGTGTCTGTGCCTCAGTGTGAGTGAAAGTGTGCGTGTCTCAGTATGAGTGTGTGCGCCTCAGTGTGAGTGTCAGTGTGCGTGTCTCAGTATGAGTGTCTGTGCCTCAGTGTGAGTGAAAGTGTGCGTGTCTCAGTATGAGTGTGTGCGCCTCAGTGTGAGTGACAGTGTGTGTGTCTCAGTATGAGTGTGTGCGCCTCAGTGTGAGTGACAGTGTGTGTGTCTCAGTATGAGTGTCTGTGCCTCAGTGTGAGTGAAAGTGTGCGTGTCTCAGTATGAGTGTGTGTCTCAGTATGAGTGTGTGTGCCTCAGTGTGAGTGTCAGTGTGCGTGTCTCAGTATGAGTGTGTGCGCCTCAGTGTGAGTGACAGTGTGCGTGTCTCAGTATGAGTGTGAGTGTCAGTGTGCGTGTCTCAGTATGAGTGTGTGTCTCAGTATGAGTGTGTGTGCCTCAGTGTGAGTGACAGTGTGCGTGTCTCAGTATGAGTGTGTGCGCCTCAGTGTGAGTGTCAGTGTGTGTGTCTCAGTATGAGTGTGTGTGCCTCAGTGTGAGTGTCAGTGTGCGTGTCTCAGTATGAGTGTGTGCACCTCAGTGTGAGTGTCAGTGTGCGTTTCTCAGTATGAGTGTGTGTGTCTCAGTATGAGTGTGTGTGCCTCAGTGTGAGTGTCAGTGTGCGTGTTTCAGTATGAGTGTGTGTCTCAGTATGAGTGTGTGTGCCTTAGTGTGAGTGTCAGTGTGCGTGTCTCAGTATGAGTGTGTGTGCCTCAGTGTGAGTGACAGTGTGCGTGTCTCAGTATGAGTGTGTGCGCCTCAGTGAGTGTCAGTGTGCGTGTCTCAGTATGAGTGTGTGTCTCAGTATGAGTGTGTGTGCCTCAGTGTGAGTGACAGTGTGCGTGTCTCAGTATGAGTGTGTGCGCCTCAGTGTGAGTGACAGTGTGCGTGTCTCAGTATGAGTGTGTGTGCCTCAGTGTGAGTGACAGTGTGCGTGTCTCAGTATGAGTGTGTGCGCCTCAGTGTGAGTGACAGTGTGTGTGTCTCAGTATGAGTGTGTGTGCCTCAGTGTGAGTGACAGTGTGCATGTCTCAGTATGAGTGTGTGCGCCTCAGTGTGAGTGACAGTGTGCGTGTCTCAGTATGAGTGTGTGCGCCTCAGTGTGAGTGTCAGTGTGCGTGTCTCAGTATGAGTGTGTGTCTCAGTATGAGTGTGTGTGCCTCAGTACAGTGTGAGTGCTTGTCAGTGTGACATTGTGGACAGAAAAACACAAATTGAATGTCTGCAACAGGATCCCCACCCTGAGCCTCTGATAATGTCTCAAACAGACACAAATGGATGGGAAATATCATGAAGTACTGATACAAAGCCAACTACCTAATGTATAAGCCCTACAGAGCAGATGTATAATACGGGTTGGCGGTGCTCCCCAGAGCCAAATAAACAGAGAAAATACACTTAGAAAAAAGAAGGCTCTTTTTTGGGGGGCACGCTTGAAAATGTCCGCAGGGTTGTAAATGCACACTTAGAAAAATGAAAACATAACTTTTATTATTCCATCTTAAAAAGAGTACAGTTCCCCAAAATACTTACACATACCAAACATTTAATTCATTCAAACGTAAAAATGACCTTTAATGTATACACAATTCGTTGATCACATAATCCTATAATCACTACTCTAGTCATAAATGACAATACCAATTAATGTTATACACCAAAAAGATCTGAAATGTTTACAAATGACTGAAATTGCACATGTAATATAGGAGCAATTCCAACGGCGGACCTCATTCATTATCCGCATAACACTCGGTCAAAAGCATAAATACAAAAAACAAGTTAATTGGCATTAATGATCCTTAATCATATTGCTCCCTAACCGCCAATTATTGTGATATTTGAAAAAGATCACATAAATATAAAATAATGTAAAGTTAGAGTAACCCAATATGGAAAAGACACAATTGTCACCTCAATTAGTAAAGTATTGAGGTCCTTAAGAATAACAGTATAGGCTTGTATTAGAGAGAACAGTATTCACCTCAATTGATCAAGCATGAGGGTCCCTGGAGCAACAATATACTGTAAGCTTGTGATAAAGATAACAGAAACACTGATGTGTTCTAATTGCTAAAACGTTTGTTGCTTTAGAACAAGTTTAAAAGTGGCAACTGAATATTTTGTTGCTATAAAACAAGTTTATATTCACCAACTAATGTAAGTGGTAGCAACACTGTTATTTTATGATTGCCACAATGTTAGAATTTTTTGTTAAAGAAAGCGATTGATACAATTTGATTCAGCAGATTGTGCAGTAACATAGTTATTTGCACAGGTATTTCCAGTTAAAACCGGAATACATAATTGTGTACCTGCACTGTATAATGTACTGTAAATAAAAAAAATAAGACAGAAAGAACACTTCTGCTGTTGGTGTTAGATGCTGATCGTAACCCTGATGCCAAAGGACAGTGCAGGGAGACTACAGCAAATTCGCCAATGAGAGAGTGCTGAAAAATAGGAAAAAATACTGAGCTAATATGTGAGGTAAATTACCGAGAGTGTAGTACAGTATATAGTGATAGAGGGTCCCTTCTGCTGTCTGCATTAGGGGGAACGGGTCACCCTGATACTAAAAAGCATTGCCGTGTGCCCACCACAATCGCTGATAAGAGCGGGACCAGAAAAAAATATGTGCATTTACATCCCTGTGGACATTTTCAAGCGTGCCCCCCAAAAAGAGCCTTCATATTTCTAAGTGTATTTTCAGTGTGACATTGTGTACGCTCACCCGTGCTGTTACACGGACCCCGGGCTGTACTGTTTATGTTGAATTTTATATTGTGCTATACCTAGTGTCACCCTCTCCGTGTAACCCACTGCTGTCATCCTCTCCACAGCATCACCCTCTCCCTGGCACCCACTTCTGTCACCCTCTCCCTGTCACCCAATCCTGTCAGTGTCACCTTCAGTGGCAAACGCAGGATTTGCATGGGGGGGTTTCCAGAACTGGGTGGAGCCAAGCACGGGGGTGGGGATTGAGGTGACCCAGTATATGATGCGTCCGTAAAACTAGTGTGTCTGTGTGTGTGTGTGTGTGTGTGTGTATATATATATATATGCATATATATATATATATATATATATATACTTATCTACACACATATATATACACCGTATATATACACCTCTATATATATATATATACACACACACACACACACACACACACACACACACACACATATATATATGTATATATACATACATAGCATATTGAACATGCATATACGTATATACAGTACACATGTATATTTATATAATATGTGTGTGTGTTTATATGTATGTATATACATGTGTATATAATGTATGCACATGGATATATATGTACTATAATTAAAATAAAGTAAACTTTTATTAAGCACTTATAAGTACCACCAAGAAGACAGCAGGCATAATAATAGTCATGCAGAAAAAAAAACTGAATTTTTTTTTCTTTAGTGAGGGGGGTTTCTGGGTGCTCGGAAACCCCCCCTGTGTGTGCCACTACCCTTCACTCTATCACTCACTGCTGTCATCCTCTCCCTGGCGTCACCCTCTCCCTGTCTCCCAATGCTGTCAGTGTCACCTTCACTCTATCACTCACTGCTGTCATCCTCTCCCTGGCGTCACCCCAGGGCCGGCTCCAGGCCTACTAGCACCCTGAGCGAGAAAATGTAAAAGCCCCCCCCCCCCATGCGCGCGCCGAAGGCGTGCGCGCTCCCGGAAAAGTGGGTGTGGTCTCTGGAAAAGTGGGCGTGGCCTCATATCTTCATATCATCAAACTATAAACATATTTTCACACAATTAGCAGCCTTACACATAGTCACAGTAGTGTTCCTTACACACAATGTCTCCAGTATAGTGACAGATACACATAATGTGCAGTGCCAGATAGACATGACATGCCCCCCAGCAGTGCCAGCTACACATGACATGCCCCGCAGCAGTGCCAGCTACACATGACATGCCCCGCAGCAGTGCCAGCTACACATGACATGCCCCGCAGCAGTGCCAGCTACACATGACATGCCCCACAGCAGTGCCAGCTACACATGACATGCCCCGCAGCAGTGCCAGCTAGCCAGCTACACATGACATGCCCCGCAGCAGTGCCAGCTACACATGACATGCCCCGCAGCAGTGCCAGCTACACATGACATGCCCCGCAGCAGTGCCAGCTACACATGACATGCCCCGCAGCAGTGCCAGCTACACATGACATGCCCCGAAGCAGTGCCAGCTACACATGACATGCCCCGCAGCAGTGCCAGCTAGCCAGCTACACATGACATGCCCCGCAGCAGTGCCAGCTACACATGACATGCCCCCCAGCAGTGCCAGCTACACATGATAGTGTTCACTTTTTAGGGCATGGTGCTGATCACAGGGAGGGCACATTTTTAAGTTAGGAGGGCAAAATGATGTACATACTGCTTGTTGTTCCCATACCTATATGTCAAAGAATGGACAGTGCGCGCCGAAGGCGCGCAGCAAAAATTAAGGGGAGTTACTTCGTGGGGAAGGTACGTGGCCACATAATAGTGGCAATTTGCATTACACCACACAGTAGTGCAGCTAATACACACTGCACCAGGTAGAACCTCCTATACACTTTGCGTCAGGCACAGCACTGAGACACATTGCACCAGGGAGAGCACTGAGACACATTGCCTAACCACAGACGCCTAGCGGGAACACTACATGACATGCCCCCCAGCAGTGCCAGCTACACGTGACATGCCCCCCAGCAGTGCCAGCTACACGTGACATGCCCCCCAGCAGTGCCAGCTACATAAATGGCCACACAGTGCCAGATATGCACCCACAGTTCAGATACATAAATGCCCCCAAAGTGCCAGATACATAAATGCCTCCACAGTGCAGATATGCCCCCCACAGTGCCAGATACATAAATGCCCCCACAGTGCCAGATACATAAGTGCCCACACAGTGCCAGATACATAAGTGCCCCCACAGTGCCAGATATAAAAATGCCCACACAGTGCCAGATATGTCCCCACAGTGCCATATATAAAAATAAGAATTTACTTACCGATAATTCTATTTCTCGGAGTCCGTAGTGGATGCTGGGGTTCCTGAAAGGACCATGGGGAATAGCGGCTCCGCAGGAGACAGGGCACAAAAAGTAAAGCTTTAGGATCAGGTGGTGTGCACTGGCTCCTCCCCCTATGACCCTCCTCCAAGCCTCAGTTAGGTACTGTGCCCGGACGAGCGTACACAATAAGGAAGGATTTATGAATCCCGGTTAAGACTCATACCAGCCACACCAATCACACTGTACAACCCGTGATCTGAACCCAGTTAACAGTATGATAACAGTGGAGCCTCTGAAAAGATGGCTCACAACAATAATAACCCGATTTTTGTAACTATGTACAAGTAATGCAGATAATCCGCACTTGGGATGGGCGCCCAGCATCCACTACGGACTCCGAGAAATAGAATTATCGGTAAGTAAATTCTTATTTTCTCTATCGTCCTAGTGGATGCTGGGGTTCCTGAAAGGACCATGGGGATTATACCAAAGCTCCCAAACGGGCGGGAGAGTGCGGATGACTCTGCAGCACCGAATGAGAGAACTCCAGGTCCTCCTTAGCCAGGGTATCAAATTTGTAGGATTTTACAAACGTGTTTGCCCCTGACTAAATAGCCGCTCGGCAAAGTTGTAAAGCCGAGACCCCTCGGGCAGCCGCCCAAGATGAGCCCACCTTCCTTGTGGAATGGGCATTTACATATTTTGGCTGTGGCAGGCCTGCCACAGAATGTGCAAGCTGAATTGTATTACACATCCAACTAGCAAAAGTCTGCTTAAAAGCAAGAGCACCCAGTTTGTTGGGTGCATACAGGATAACAGCAAGTCAGTTTTCCTGACTCCAGCCGTCCTGGAACCTATATTTTCAGGGCCCTGACCACATCTAGCAACTTGGAGTCCTCCAAGTCCCTAGTAGGCGCAAGACACCACAATAAGCTGGTTCAGGTGAAACACTGACACCACCTTAGGGAGAGAACTGGGGACGAGTCCGCAGCTCTGCCCTGTCCGAATGGACAAACAGATATGGGCTTTTTTGAGAAAAAAACCACCAATTTGACACTCGCCTGGTCCAGGCCAGGTCCAAGAGCATGTTCACTTTTCATGTGAGATGCTTCAAATCCACAGATTTGACTGGTTTTAAACCAATGTGTTTTGAGGAATCCCAGAACTACGTTGAGATCCCACAGTGCCACTGGAGGCACAAAAGGGGGTTGTATATGCAATACTCCCTTGACAAACTTCTGGACTTCAGGAACTGAAGCCAATTCTTTCTGGAAGAAAAATCGACAGGGCCGAAATTTGAACCTTAATGGACCCCAATTTGAGGCCCATAGACACTCCTGTTTACAAGAAATGCAGGAATCGACCGAGTTGAAATTTCTTCGTGGGGCCTTCCTGGCCTCACACCACGCAACATATTTTCGCCACATGTGGTGATAATGTTGTGCGGTCACCTCCTTTCTGGCTTTGACCAGGGTAGGAATGACCTCTTCCTGAATGCCTTTTCCCTTAGGATCCGGCGTTCCACCGCCATGCCGTCAAACGCAGCTGCGGTAAGTCTTGGAACAGACATGGTACTTGCTGAAACAAGTCCCTTCTTAGCGGCAGAGGCCATAAGTCCTCTGTGAGCATCTCTTGAAGTTCCGGGTACCAAGTCCTTCTTGGCCAATCCGGAGCCATGAGTATAGTTCTTACTCCTCTACGTCTTATAATTCTCAGTACCTTAGGTATGAAAAGCAGAGGATGGAACACATACACCGACTGGTACACCCACGGTGTTACCAGAACGTCCACAGCTATTGCCTGAGGGTCTCTTAACCTGGCGCAATACCTGTCCCGTTTTTTGTTCAGACGGGACGCCATCATGTCCACCTTTGGTAATTCCCAACGGTTTACAATTATGTGGAAAACTTCCCCATGAAGTTCCCACTCTGCCGGGTGGAGGTCGTGCCTACTGAGGAAGTCTGCTTCCCAGTTTCCATTCCCGGAATGAAACACTGCTGACAGTGCTATCACATGATTTTCCGCCCAGCGAAAAGTCCTTGCAGTTTTTGCCACTGCCCTCCTGCTTCTTGTGCCGCCCTGTCTATTTACGTGGGCGACTGCCGTGATGTTTTATCCCACTGGATCAATACCGGCTGACCTTGAAGCAGAGGTCTTGCTAAGCTTAGAGCATTATAAATTTACCCTTAGCTATATTTATGTGGAGAAAAATCTCCAGACTTGATCACACTCCCTGGAAATTTTTTCCTTGTGTGACTGCTCCCCAGCCTCTCGGGCTGGCCTCCGTGGTCACCAACATCCAAAACTGAATGCCGAATCTGCGGCCCTCTAGAAGATGAGCACTCTGTAACCACCACAGGAGAGACACCCTTGTCCTTGGATATAGGGTTATCCGCTGATGCATCTGAAGATGCGATCCGGACCATTTGTCCAGCAGATCCCACTGAAAAGTTCTTGCATGAAATCTGCCGACTGGAATTGCTTCGAAGGAAGTCACCATTTTTTTTACCATGGCCCTTGTGCAATGATGCACTGATTTTAGGAGGTTCCTGACTAGCTCGGATAACTCCCTGGCTTTCTCTTCCGGGAGAAACACCTTTTTCTGGACTGTGTCCAGAATCATCCCTAAGCACAGGAGACTTGTTGTCGGGATCAGCTGCGATTTTGGAATATTTAGAATCCACCCCTGCTGTTGTAACAGTATCCGAGATAGTGCTACTCCGACCTCCAACTGTTCCCTGGACTTTGCCCTTATCAGGAGATCGTCCAAGTAAGGGATAATTAAGACGCCTTTTCTTCGAAGAAGAACCATCATTTCGGCCATTACCTTGGTAAAGACCCGGGGTGCCGTAGACAATCCAAACGGCAGCGTCTGAAACTGATAGTGACAGTTCTGTACCACGAACCTGAGGTACCCTTAGTGATAAGGGCAAATTTGGGACATGGAGGTAAGCATCCCTGATGTCTCGGGACACCAGATAGTCCCCTTCTTCCCGGTTCGTTATCACTGCTCTGAGTGACTCCATCTTGATTTGAACCTTTGTAAGTGTTCAAATTTTTTTAGATTTAGAATAGGTCTCACCTAGCCTTCTGGCTTCAGTACCACAATATAGTGTGGAATAATACCCCTTTTCTTGTTGTAGGAGGGGTAATTTAATTATCACCTGCTGGGAATACAGCTCGTGATTTTTTTCCCATACTGCCTCCTTGTCGGAGGGAGACCTTGGTAAAGCAGACTTCAGGAGCCTGCGCAGGGGAAACGTCTCGACATTCCAAACTGTACCCCTGGGATACTACTTGTAGGATCCAGGGGTCCTGTACGGTCTCAGCGTCATGCTGAGAGCTTGTCAGAAGCGGTGGAACGCTTCTGTTCCTGGGAATGGGCTGCCTGCTGCAGTCTTCTTCCCTTTCCTCTATCCCTGGGCAGATATGACTCTTATAGGGACGAAAGGACTGAAGCTGAAAAGACGGTGTCTTTTTCTGCAGAGATGTGACTTAGGGTAAAAACGGTGGATTTTCGAGCAGTTGCCGTGGCCACCAGGTCCGATGGACCGACCCCAAATAACTCCTCTTCCTTTATACGGCAATACACCTTTGTGCCGTTTGGAATCTGCATCACCTGACCACTGTCGTGTCCATAAACATCTTCTGGCAGATATGGACATCGCACTTACTCTTGATGCCAGAGTGCAAATATCCCTCTGTGCATCTCGCATATATAGAAATACATCCTTTAAATGCTCTATAGTCAATAAAATACTGTCCCTGTCAAGGGTATCAATATTTTTAGTCAGGGAATCCGACCAAGCCACCCCAGCTCTGCACATCCAGGCTGAGGCGATCGCTGGTCGCAGTATAACACCAGTATGTGTGTATATACTTTTTATGATATTTTTCCAGCCTCCTGTCAGCTGGCTCCTTGAGGACGGCCCTATCTATAGACGGTACCGCCACTTGTTCTGATAAGCGTGTGAGCGCCTTATCCACCCTAAGGGGTGTTTCCCAACGCGCCCTAACTTCTGGCGGGAAAGGGTATACCGCCCATATTTTCTATCGGGGGGAACCCACGCATCATCACACACTTCATTTAATTTATCTGATTCAGGAAAAACTACGGTAGTTTTTTCACATCCCACATAATACCCTCTTTTGTGGTACTTGTAGTATCAGAAATATGTAACACCTCCTTCATTGCCCTTAACGTGTGGCCCTAATAAGGAATACGTTTGTTTATTCACCGTCGACACTGGATTCAGTGTCCCTGTCTGTGTCTGTGTCGACCGACTAAAGTAAACGGGCGTTTTAAAACCCCTGACGGTGTTTTTGAGACGTCTGGACCGGTACTAATTGTTTGTCGGCCGTCTCATGTCGTCAACCGACCTTGGCGCGTGTTGACATTATCACGTAATTCCTAAATAAGCCATCCATTCCGGTGTCGACTCCCTAGAGAGTGACATCACCATTACAGGCAATTGCTCCGCCTCCTCACCAACATCGTCCTCATACATGTCGACACACACGTACCGACACACAGCACACACACAGGGAATGCTCTGATAGAGGACAGGACCTACTAGCCCTTTGGAGAGACAGAGGGAGAGTTTGCCAGCACACACCAAAAACGCTATAATTATATAGGGACAACCTTATATAAGTGTTTTCCCTTATAGCATCTTTTTTATATATTTCTAACGCCAAATTAGTGCCCCCCCTCTCTGTTTTAACCCTGTTTCTGTAGTGCAGTGCAGGGGAGAGCCTGGGAGCCTTCCCTCCAGCCTTTCTGTGAGGGAAAATGGCGCTGTGTGCTGAGGAGATAGGCCCCGCCCCTTTTTCGGCGGCCTCGTCTCCCGCTCTTAACGGATTCTGGCAGGGGTTAAATATCTCCATATAGCCCCCGGAGGCTATATGTGAGGTATTTTTAGCCAAAAAAGGTTTTCATTTGCCTCCCAGGGCGCCCCCCTCCCAGCGCCCTGCACCCTCAGTGACTGCCGTGTGAAGTGTGCTGAGAGGAAAATGGCGCACAGCTGCAGTGCTGTGCGCTACCTTAAGAAGACTGAGGAGTCTTCTGCCGCCGATTCTGGACCTCTTCTCGTTTCAGCATCTGCAAGGGGGCCGGCGGCGAGGCTCCGGTGACCATCCAGGCTGTACCTGTGATCGTCCCTCTGGAGCTAATGTCCAGTAGCCAAGAAGCCAATCCATCCTGCACGCAGGTGAGTTCACTTCTTCTCCCCTAAGTCCCTCGTTGCAGTGATCCTGTTGCCAGCAGGACTCACTGTAAAATAAAAAACCTAAGCTAAACTTTTCTAAGCAGCTCTTTAGGAGAGCCACCTAGATTGCACCCTTCTCGGCCGGGCACAAAAATCTAACTGAGGCTTGGAGGAGGGTCATAGGGGGAGGAGCCAGTGCACACCACCTGATCCTAAAGCTTTACTTTTTGTGCCCTGTCTCCTGCGGAGCCGCTATTCCCCATGGTCCTTTCAGGAACCCCAGCATCCACTAGGACGATAGAGAAATTCCCCTTACAGTGCCAGATATGCCCCCACAGGGCCAGATACATAAATGCCCCCAGTGCCAGATACATAAATGCCCACATTGCCAGATGCATAAGTGCCCCCACAGTGCCAGATAAATGCCCCCACAGTGCCAGATACATAAGTGCCCACACAGTGCCAGATACATAAGTGCCCCCACAGTGCCAGATATAAAAATGCCCACACAGTGCCAGATATGTCCCCACAGTGCCATATATAAAATTGCCCCCACAGTGCCAGATATGCCCCCACAGGGCCAGATACATAAATGCCCCCAGTGCCAGATACATAAATGCCCACATTGCCAGATGCATAAGTGCCCCCACAGTGCCAGATAAATGCCCCCACAGTGCCAGATAAATGCCCCCCAGTGTGCCAGATATGCCCCCTGTGTGCCAGATATGCCCCCAGTGTGCCAGATATGCCCCCACGGTGCCAGAAATGCCCCCACATTGCCAGAAATGCCCCCACGGTGCCAGAAATGCCCCCACGGTGCCAGAAATGCCCCCACAGTGCCAGAAATGCCCCCACACAGGGCCAGATAAATGCCCCCACAGAGCCAGATATGCCCCCAGTGTGCCAGATATGCCCCCAGTGTGCCAGAAATGCCCCCAGTGTGCCAGAAATGCCCCCAGTGTTCCAGATATGCCCCCACGGTGCCAGAAATGCTCCCACATTGCCAGAAATGCCCCCACAGTGCCAGAAATGCCCCCACAGTGCCAGAAATGCCCCCACACAGGGCCAGATAAATGCCCCCAGTGTGCCAGATATGCCCCCAGTGTGCCAGATATGCCCCCAGTGTGCCAGAAATGCCCCCAGTGTGTCAGAAATGCCCCCAGTGTTCCAGATATGCCCCCACGGTGCCAGAAATGCCCCCACATTGCCAGAAATGCCCCCACAGTGCCAGAAATGCCCCCACACAGGGCCAGATAAATGCCCCCACAGAGCCAGATATGCCCCCAGTGTGCCAGATATGCCCCCAGTGTGCCAGATATGCCCCCAGTGTGCCAGAAATGCCCCCAGTGCGCCAGAAATGCCCCCAGTGTTCCAGATATGCCCCCACGGTGCCAGAAATGCCCCCACATTGCCAGAAATGCCCCCACAGTGCCAGAAATGCCCCCACAGTGCCAGAAATGCCCCCACACAGGGCCAGATAAATGCCCCCACAGAGCCAGATATGCCCCCAGTGTGCCAGATATGCCCCCAGTGTGCCAGATATGCCCCCAGTGAGCCAGATATGCCCCCCACAGTGCAAGAAATGCCCCCACAGAGCCAGATATGCCCCCAGTGTGCCAGATATGCCCCCAGTGTGCCAGATAAATGCCCCCACAGTGCGATCCATAAATGTTTGATTGACCCCCCCCCCCAAATACCTGAAGCGCTGAGTCTGAGAGGGGGAGGAGGAGTGCTGGCGGGCGGGAGAGTGAGGATCCGAGTGTGGGTGGGCGGGCGGCCACTTGTGTGCGCTATGCGCGGCGCCGGCGTCTGACGTTAGACACCGGCGCCGCGCAGCGCGCATAGCGCACGCTGCACACACGGACGGCGGGGACAATGCTGCGCTGCACACACACACAGGGCCGGCTCCAGCTTCGAATATGGCGGCGCCAGCGCGCGGCGCCCATTAAGGGTGGCGCCCTGCGCGGCCGCTCTATTTGAACATGCCTAGAGCCGGCCCTGCGTCACCCTCTCCCTATCACCCAATCCTGTCAGTGTCACCTTCACTCTATCACTCACTGCTGTCATCCTCTCCCTGGCGTCACCCTCTCCCTGTCTCCCAATGCTGTCAGTGTCACCTTCACTCTGTCACCCACTGCTGTCACCCTCTCCCTGGCGTCACCCTCTCCCTGTCACCCAATGCTGTCAGTGTCACCTTCACTCTATCACTCACTGCTGTCACCCTCTCCCTGGCGTCACCCTCTCCCTGTCTCCCAATGCTGTCAGTGTCACCTTCTCTCTGTCACCCACTGCTGTCACCCTCTCCCTGGCGTCACCCTCTCCCTGTCACCCAATGCTGTCAGTGTCACCTTCACTCTATCACTCACTGCTGTCATCCTCTCCCTGGCGTCACCCTCTCCCTGTCTCCCAATGCTGTCAGTGTCACCTTATCTCTGTCACCCACTGCTGTCACCCTCTCCCTGGCATCACCCTCTCCCTGTCACCCAATGCTGTCAGTGTCACCTTCACTCTATCACTCACTGCTGTCACCCTCTCCCTGGCGTCACCCTCTCCCTGTCTCCCAATGCTGTCAGTGTCACCTTCACTCTATCACTCACTGCTGTCATCCTCTCCCTGGCGTCACCCTCTCCCTGTCACCCAATCCTGTCAGTGTCACCTTCTCTCTGTCACCCACTGCTGTCACCCTCTCCCTGGTGTCACCCTCTCCCTGTCTCCCAATCCTGTCAGTGTCACCTTCTCTCTGTCACCCACTGCTGTCACCCTCTCCCTGGCATCACCCTCTCCCTGTCACCCAATGCTGTCAGTGTCACCTTCACTCTATCACTCACTGCTGTCACCCTCTCCCTGGCGTCACCCTCTCCCTGTCTCCCAATGCTGTCAGTGTCACCTTCACTCTATCACTCACTGCTGTCATCCTCTCCCTGGCGTCACCCTCTCCCTGTCACCCAATCCTGTCAGTGTCACCTTCTCTCTGTCACCCACTGCTGTCACCCTCTCCCTGGTGTCACCCTCTCCCTGTCTCCCAATCCTGTCAGTGTCACCTTCTCTCTGTCACCCACTGCTGTCACCCTCTCCCTGGCATCACCCTCTCCCTGTCACCCAATGCTGTCAGTGTCACCTTCACTCTATCACTCACTGCTGTCATCCTCTCCCTGGCGTCACCCTCTCCCTGTCACCCAATCCTGTCAGTGTCACCTTCACTCTATCACTCACTGCTGTCACCCTCTCCCTGGCGTCACCCTCTCCCTGTCACCCAATGCTGTCAGTGTCACCTTCACTCTATCACTCACTGCTGTCACCCTCTCCCTGGCGTCACCCTCTCCCTGTCACCCAATCCTGTCAGTGTCACCTTCTCTCTGTCACCCACTGCTGTCACCCTCTCCCTGGTGTCACCCTCTCCCTGTCTCCCAATCCTGTCAGTGTCACCTTCTCTCTGTCACCCACTGCTGTCACCCTCTCCCTGGCATCACCCTCCCCCCTTTATATTTATTTTTTATTTTACAAAATGTACAATATATTAGCCGCCTGCTCATCACAAGTTTGGCAGTGGCTGCATCGGACTGAGATGCAAATTAGCGGCAGGGGGGCCAGGACCGTTGATGGCGGCAATATTGTAGTAGATTGGCATTGGCAGCAGCCATTAGCAGCAGCAGCAGTGGGTATTGGCTTGTGGGGCGGTAGCCGACATCAGCTCAGCGGTGGTAGGGGTCATCGGTGGGCCTCAGCGTACATTATGGTTGCAGTGCCTCACCAGCCACTGACCTCACCGCACGCCACTGGTATGGACAGGGCCGGACTGGCCATCTGGCACTTCTGGCAAATGCCAGAAGGGCCGATGGCCACTTGGGCCGGTCCAGCGGTCACTGAGACACGCTGCCGCTCAGTCCGGCGGCAGCATGTCTCAGCTGTCAGGAGAGGAGAGCAGAGCGCCCGCCAGCGCGGTTGTGTCTGGTGCTGCGGCGGCTTCGTTCAAACCAGCCGCCGGTTCGTGAGCCAATCATAGCTCGCGGACCGGCAGCCAATCAGAAGCCGCCGGTCCGCGAGCTCTGATTGGCTCACGAACCGGCGGCTTGTTTGAACGAAGCCGCCGCAGCACCAGACACAGCCGCGCTGGCGGGCGCTCTGCTCTCCTGATTCACCCCCGTCCCTCACAGCCCGGAGGAGCAGCAGCAGCAGCAGTGCAGCAGCGGTAAGTAGCTGCAGCACTGGCTGCTGTGGGGACAATTGTATATCTGGCACTGTGGGGGCAATTGGCTGGCACTGTGGGGCATTTGTATACCTGGCACTGTGGGGGCATTTGTATACCTGGCACTGTGGGGGCAATTGTTACCTGGCACTGTGGGGGCATTTGTATACCTGGCACTGTGGGGGCAATTGTTTACCTGGCACTGTGGGGGCATTTGTATACCTGGCACTGTGGGGGCAATTGGCTGGCACTGTGGGGCATTTGTATACCTGGCACTGTGGGGGCATTTGTATACCTGGCACTGTGGGGGCAATTGTTACCTGGCACTGTGGGGGCATTTGTATACCTGGCACTGTGGGGGCAATTGTTACCTGGCACTGTGGGGGCATTTGTATACCTGGCACTGTGGGGGCAATTGTTTACCTGGCACTGTGGGGGCATTTGTATACCTGGCACTGTGGGGGCAATTGGCTGGCACTGTGGGGCATTTGTATACCTGGCACTGTGGGGGCATTTGTATACCTGGCACTGTGGGGGCAATTGTTACCTGGCACTGTGGGGCATTTGTATACCTGGCACTGTGGGGGCATTTGTATACCTGGCACTGTGGGGGCAATTGTTACCTGGCACTGTGGGGGCATTTGTATACCTGGCACTGTGGGGGCAATTGTTTACCTGGCACTGTGGGGGCATTTGTATACCTGTCACTGTGGGGGCAATTGTTTACCTGGCACTGTGGGGGCATTTGTATACCTGGCACTGTGGGGGCATCTGTATACCTGGCACTGTGGGGGCATTTGTATACCTAGCACTGTGGGGGCATTTGTATACCTGGCACTGCACTATCGGGGGCATATAATGTAAATTTCGGCTCATACTGTGTGGTATAATGTGAAAGAGGCACCAGTACTAGATAGTATAAGGGGTCCTACTATTGTGGTGCATAATGCGTATAAGGGGTGTATGGTGTGATAAACTACACTGAAGGACACGCCCCTTTTGAGTGGCCACGCCCCCTTTTCCGGAGCGCGCGCGCTTATTTACAAACTTCACATTTACATACCCCCACTTAAAAATTTCCACTTCAACCACAGGTTGTGTGTATTTTAATAGAAAATGATGTACGCTTGTATGTTGTTAGAATATTAATTATATTTGTAAGAGCATAGACTAATAAGTGGGAGGAGTCAGGAATAGTAAGGGGAGGAGTCACAGAGGTGGGCCTGTGTGCTTCAAAAATGCCAGGGCCTATTTTTAGTCCCAGTCCGGCCCTGGGTATGGACCACCCCCCGAGTGGGAATTCCAGGCCAGGTCGGGATTCTGACCGCCGGGTTTCCGACAGCCGGGAAACTAACTGCTTTTTGACATATAGTATTGAGTCTTTAAGGGCATATTTATCAAGCTCTCTTTTTATAAAATGATGTATGAATTACCGTTTCAGCATAATTTCATGTTTCAAAAAAAAAAATAAAAAAAAAAAATCACATTTAATAGCAATTTTCTTTAACAGGGATATAGAAAAGTATAATAGATTGACATTAAATATCTCTGTATTGCAATGGTTACAGTGGGGGATAATCCATTTGCATTAATGGTGTTTAATAGTTCTGCCACTTTCATAAAGCTTTTGCTGGGTCCCTATTGTCGGATACAGGGACCGTATTGCTAGCGCCATCTATAGGTGGCATAAACTGCAGTCACACGCAGCTGTTAACTAAGGTCACTGCTGTTTGCTAATTAGCAAGTTCCTATGGCTCATTCAGGGGTGTAACTAAAACATTGTGGGACCCATAACAAAATATGCAAAGGGACTTCCTGTCTCTGCAAAGGTTAACAATGCAATTTTAGCTTAACACTAAACCTAACCCTCACCCTAATTCCACCCTAACCGTCATCAAAATTGCAGCTTACCCCTCACCCTAACTGCAGCCTAACCCTCAACCTAATTGCTGTCTAACCCCCACCCTAATTGCAGCCAGGAAAGGAGATGCATCTTGCCACTGCTACTGGGGTGGAGCCAGGCTGCAGTGCACATCACAAGACCCCACCCACAAATGCCGCAATTCGTGGGTCTGCGTGTAGAGAGTGGGCACTGGTTTATTTATAATGGGTGCAGCGTGTGTGGTGCACACGGGTCCCCAGGGTCTAGGGAGGCCCACACCACACACCCATTATTTTAAATACTAACCCTCCGGAGTCCCGCGGCACAGGAGCAGCGCTGCAGAAATGGTGTTTTGCTCATGTGCAGTAGGAATAATCACTGGGAAAATAGCCACCTCCTCTCTAGAAACGCCCCTGGGAGTGGGGTTAAATGACAAGAATTCATGTAATTTAGCCCCACCCCGTCCATATGGCACTGCAATTCCTGTATGATCTTCTCATCCTGCATGCTTCACTAGGAAGAGGGTGAGATGTGGGAGATGTGGCCACCGATCTGGGGGACTGCCCGAAAAATTGGGAGTCTCCTGGTACTTTCGGGAGAGTAGTCAAGTATGCCCTAATTCAGCGCCGTAACTAGACATTTTGATGCTCTGTGTCTCTTAGCAACCCTTTCACCACCCATTCACTATGTCTCTATGGAACACTCCCCACCATCATTCTGTGTCTCTCAGCAACTGTCCCCCAATCAATCTGTCTGAGCAACCCTCCCACCACCCCCATCACTGTATCTCTCAGCAACATCCCCTGTCACCCTGTGTCTCTTAGCAATTCTCCCACCAGCCCTCATCACTCTGTCTCTCAGCAACTGTCCCACCACCCTCTCACTCTGTGTCTCTCAGCAACCCTCCCACCACCCCTTCAATTTGTCTCTCAGCACCCCTACCCACCATCACTCTGTGTCTCTCAGCAACCATCCCCCAATCAATCTGTGTCGCAGAAACCCTCCCACCACCCGTCACTCTTTTTCACTCAGCAACAACCCCCCGTCACTCTGTGTCTCTCAGCAACCCTCCCACCACCCCTCGTCACTGTTTCTCAGAAATCCTCCCCGTCACTGTGTGTCTCTCAGCAACCATCCCACCACCCTCTCACTCTGTTTCTCTCAGCAACCTTTCCACCACCACCGTCACTCTGTGTCTCTCAGCAACACCCCGGTCACTCTGTGTCTCTCAGCAACCCTCCCACCACTCCTGTCACTCTGTGTCTCTCAGCAACCCTCCCCCTCATCACTCTGTGTCTCTTAGCAACCATCCCATCACCCTCTCACTCTGTGTCTCTCAGCAACCCTCCCACCACCCCTGTCACTCTGTGTTTCTCAATAACACCCCCCAGCACTCTGTGTCTCTCAGCAACGATCCCACTACCCACTCACTCTGTGTCTTTCAGCAACCCAAGCTCCCATCACTCTGTCTCTCAGCGACCCCACTCCCATCACTCTGTGACTCTCAGCAACCCTCCCCTGTCGCTCTGTGTCTCTAAGGAATCCTCCCACCACCCTAACTCTGTGTCTCTCAGCAACACCCATCACTCTGTGTCTCTCAGCAACCCTCCCACCACCCTCTCACTGTGTCTCTCAGCAACTCCACTCCCATCTCTCTGTGTCTCTCAGCAACCCTCCCCTATCACTCTGTGTCTCCCAGCAACCCTCCCACCACCCTCATAACTGTGTCTCTCAGCAACAACCATCACTCAATGTCTCTCAGCAATCCACCCACCACCCCCTCAACACTGTGGGCCTAATTCAGACCTGATTGTAGATGTGCTAAATTTAGCACATCTACGATCAGTCACACAGACATGTGGGGGGATGCCCAGCACAGGGCTAGTCCGCCCCGAATGTCAGGCCCTATCTACCCCCTCCGCACAAGTACAAAAGTAACGCACAGCGGCAATGCTTTTGTCCTTTAGGAGTAGCTCCCTGCCAGTACAGCTCCTGCGTGCTGGCAGGAGCTAATCATGGCGGTGAGGGTCGCAGCGGCAATTGCAGGGCTGAGACAGCCGTCGTCAATACTTTGTTTTAAAGGTTTAAAGAAATTTTAAGACCAGAATCAGCCTCTTAGGATGCACAAGCATTGGGGAAATTTATCAAACCTTCAAAAAAGACTGGTAGTACAGCTATAGCGTGTTTGCTGAAGTCTGATTGGTTGCTATAGGCAACTGCTGCACCTGTCCTCTTTAGAAGGTATGATGCATATCCCCTTGGTTCTAGTACCTCATGACCCAAGAGGTCATCACCCTCCTGACCCAAGAGATCGTTGTGGGTCACTTATCCCTTTGCATCATGGCGAGTTAGTTCTGCCTATGCTGGGGAACCTGGGAACTTCTTTGTGGAGGCTCTCGGACTGTGCTCCAACCTGAAGGACCCCACAATACCTCCACAACGCAAATGAGGGTGTGAAACTCATTACCCATCATGTTTTAAGTTGAAAGGATAGCGCTAAGGGCCCTTCCTGCCCAATTGTTCATCAATTAATAAAAGATATGACCATTTTATACCAAGCTGTTCTGACTGTTGGGAGATCTATCTGATGTATTTACTTTTCAATAAAGCTATATATAGGCTTTCCATACTACCCCTTTAAACCGGGACATGAATTACACAGGTTCTGTGGCTGGCTGGCTTCAAGCCTGAATTTCACCTGTGTGTAATCAGCCACAGAACCTGTGTAATTCATGAGTACCCCAGTTTAAAGGGATAGTATGGTAAGCCTACCTAAGTACGCCTTAAACCTGAACCTTGACAGTAAGCAGTAGACAGATCCATCCACATTGGTATTTCTTGTTTGTGATAAGAACATAAAGCGATGTTCTGCGGAAATGAGTTACCTGAAAGTGGTCCGGTGCATCTGGTGGGACAGTCAGTGAACATGGAGATAGAAGAGGTGGCCAAACTATAGTATAGATGTGGTGCGCACCTTATGCAGATTGTAGAGCCAGATACTCACACAGCCCCCATGCTACTAATTGCTGGCATGACATGTATACATAATTCGTATAGGTCCTTGCATTTCTATCTACATATCATAACAGGCACTATTATAGGTATGTCCTATCTAAAAAATAATGTGACTATTAACCAAACCACCAACATACATATCTTCACTCATCTCACAATATCTACCTACCCGACCTCTCCGCTCTGCAAAGGAGCTGCGTCTCTGATCCACACATATTACTTGTTCCCACTCAAAATTACAGGACATTATCCGGGCTTCACCCACCTGTGGAATGTCCTCCCCCGCACAATAAGACTCGCCTCTAGTCTCCAAACCTTTAAACGTTCCCTGAAAACTTAACTCTTCAGACAAGCCTATCAAATTCCAGACCCACCCACATAACCTTCAATGCTTCCCTATCCAATTACATCCTCTCTGTACAGTACACATAACCTCACATATCTTGTCTTTCTTTACTCTCACACCCTCCTGACACTTGGCCAACATTGCGGGGTGATCATATCATACAACCCATTAAGAACCTTTGCAATCTGGTGGACCATTATGAAGTAGGTAGCATCTATCCTTGTGTATCAATGCCTATTTCCCTATAGATTGTAAGCTTGCGAGCAGGGCCTTCCTACCTCTATGTCTTTCTGTTTTTGACCAATTTTGTTCTATTACTTTTGTTCTAATTGTAAAGCGCAGTGGTATATACTGCGCTATATAAGAAACTGATAATAAATACATAATGTGTCAGTATTAGCAATGTTAGGGACCTACCTGATGAGGTTTACCTTGATGTGGTAGATGGGCTTACATTTTTGGCCAAATATGTGCTAAGAACCTTATTTATAAAATGTGCTAACTGTAGGGTTAATTGTTTTGATTCAGTATTCTTGGTGCTTAGAGGTAGCATCTGCATTTTTGTCTGCATGGCCCATCAAGTCTCAGCATAATAGCACCTCTTTAAAAATAGGGTGTACAGTTCAGCCCCCCCTCCCCTGACCCCCCGCCCCCCCAGGCCCCCCTCCCCCTACATTACGCAACCCAAGGTTATATTATGTATTGGGGTAAAATGGATAAATGGTTAAAGGAAAAATAAGGGATAATATTATACAGTATTTTAACTTTTAAAGTAAGTGGAAGGGTGACATGCAGAGAGATTTATCGGGCAAGAATTATTAAAAAAAAGGGAAAAAAAAGAAGATTTGCCTGGGGAGGAATGAAGAACATTTTCCGCCTGTCAGTGCCTGGTGTGAATTCATGGATCATTATGTACTTACAGTGGTAAACACCGTACACATATAACTCTGTAACAAGGCCGCATGCAAATACCTGATATTGAGACTAAACCAATTTAAGTTTATGGATAGAAATTCAGCGCCGTTTAATCAGTTTTCACAGAACTGCAGTACCCGCGGGGCAAATACTCTGCATCAGGTTATAAAGCAGTCATTGCTTTGCAAGCACCTAATTTAGGAAGCCTGCTAAACATAAGTAACAATTCTGCACTGAAAAGAATTTATAAATAAGAAAGTGGTGATGCAGCCAGCAGGTCGTTCCACCTCCAACTGTCACTTAATTTCAAAGATGAGATATACTCAGTAAAAACCACACCAGTAATTAGGTTTCACTTTGTGCCTGTTGCTTTGAACCGACATCGGGGTAAGCAAACTGCAGGCTAGGAGAAAATGCTAGGAAATATTTTCTCACTGGGAAGATATTGGGTATTGTCATTTATTTCCAGCCGCGCAAAGAGGTCCTGATGAATTATGAATTAAGGGCAGATCTACTGCGCCTTAGAGAGAGATAAAGTGGAAAGAGATAAACTACCCACGGCTCCGAACTGTCATTATACAGGCTGTGAACATGGCAGTTAGCAGCTGATTGGCTGGTACTTCAAGGTTTAGTACATCTCCCCTTTAATCTGAATGCTCAACCCAAGAGATGACCATCTGAGTCTATGTACTAAGCTTTGGAGAGAGGAAAAAAATGGATGGAGATAAAGTACCAGCCAGGGGCGAATTTAGAGAGGAGGAGGTCTGTGTACCGACTCCGTCTGGGCTCCATCCTCTCTTGCCGGAAGCAATGTACTGTATACTTTTGGTCCCTAGGGTCCCTAGGGGACACTAGCGCTGTCCAAGAGTCTAGTGCGCATATGCAGGTCTCTGGGAAAATGGTACGGTTGCCATTTTCCCAGTGGGGCACATGCACAAAATGCAGTAAAAATGTCTGCCACTCCATCTTTCTGGTGATTTCTGCAGTGATGCTGCTGCTGACGCGGGACTCTGACGGGTAAGTATTAATCTATCTGTGCAGGGTGTGCGGTGTGGGCCTCCCTGGACCTCGGGGGCCCGTGTGCACCACACACATTGCACCGATTATAAATACGCCAGTGGTACCAGCCAATCAGCTCCTAACTGCCATGTCACAGGCTGTGTTTGAAAAATGACAGCTAAGAGCTGATTGGTTGGTACTTTATCTCTCTCCATGGCTTACTACATAGACCCTTAAATTATTACTTTGTCATATTGTCCACAGAAAGGACCGCAGGTTGTGTTGGTGGTCTATTGCTAGCAGGGACGTGCAGTCAGGGGAGGCGGTGCCTCCCCTGTGATTAATTATTAAAATAATAAAAAGAAGATACTTATGACACATATTCTGGGTCATAAGTATCTTCTTTATTGAATCCTAATAATTTTACTGCTTTAAAGTACTTTGGGAGGCACTGATAGCAGTGCCTCCCTTGGATAATGGGAACGGGGACAGTGCGGGGGGGCGGAGCCTAGCACTGGGCTGTAAAAGCCCATGAAAAAACATAGGGAAAGCGGCACTGTTCCAAGTGCCTCCCTGACAGGGACACCACCCCTATGTCAGCGAGGCACCTGTGATTGGACAGCGGATCCAGGGCTGGATCCGCTTGTCCAATCACCCACATGCGGCGCTGGAGGCGGCGGGTCCCGGCGTTGATGATAGCCGGGAGTAGCTGTGGGCCTTCAGTGTGTGCGGCTCTCCCTACCGTCCTCCTCCGTCGGCTCCCGCTCACCTCACTACCAGCAGCGGCGGTCCTGCGGAGCGTGCAGCTCTCCCCCCGTCCTCCCCCTCTGGCTCCGTCCTCCCGGCTCCCGCTCACCTGACAGGCAGCAGCGGTGGCCGTGCAGTACGTGCGGCTCTCCCCCGTCCTCCTCCGCCGGCTCCAGCAGCAGCAGCAGGTTAGTTTGTGTGTCTCTCTTCTCTTCTGCTTCTCTCTCTCTCTCTCTCTCCTTTCCCCCTCCGGTGGATCATATGTCAGTATAATGTTCATTTTTACAGGTGCCTCTACCCCTTTGGATTCTACATGGACAAGTGGACGTGACCGGCGTGGGATGTAGGTAAGTATGTGTGAGTGTGTAAGTGTGTTTTAATAAAATTTTACTGTCACGGTGTGTGTGTTTGTGTTTTTATTTTGGTATTTTTTGTTGTTGTAGAACTACAGGTACCAGTGAGCCCGTTATTTTCCCGCCTGCTGGTACTTGAGGTTCTCCAAGTACCAGCAAGCAGGGGAGGCTTGCTGGGCCTTGTAGTTCCACAACAAAAAACAATATTCTTTTTTTACATCAGCCCGGCACCCACCGCCCAGGGGTACTGGGGACAGCCTCGGGCTTCACCCCTGGCCCTTGGGTGCCTGGAGGGGGGACCCCTTGATTTAACCCCGCCCAGAGGTGACTAGTTGGGGAGGTAATGCCACGGCCGCAGGGACCTACATTAAAGTTTCCCCCGGCTGTGGCATTATCTCTCTGGCTAGTGGAGCCCGGTGCTGGTTTTAAAAATACGGGGGACCCCTACATCTTTTGTCCCCCGTATTTTTGGAACCAGGACCGGACTAAGAGCCCAGTGCTGGTTGTCTAAATACAGGGAACCCCTGTCCAATTATTTTCCCAGTATTTAAACAACCAGGAATGGCTCAAAGAGCCCGAGGCTGGTTATACTTAGGAGGGGGGAACCTCACGCATTTTTTTTTAACCCATTCAGACCCTTCTCCATTAAGTTAATGGAAGCCCTGGACAAAAAAATTGCATTCATGTCCTCCTCCCACTCCCTTCCCAGTCCCAAACACTAATTTTATTTTTTTTCTATAAAAATGTACAATATATCACAAGTATGATGAGCAGGCAGGCAGCAGGCATTGGCGGCATCGGACTAAGATAGAAATTAGTGGCGGAGGGCTGGGTCAGTTGATTGTGGGCGAGTTTGTAAGCCATTGGCGGTGGCAGCGGGTACCGGCTCAGAGGCAGTAGCGGGCATTGGCTAGGGGTCATCGGCAGGATTCGGCGGACATTATGGCTGTAGTGCCTCACTAGCCACTGACCTCACCGCACGCCACTGATTGCTAGTATATAGGTGGCGGGGCAGTCCTGCCATTGATGTTGGTGAGTGCCTCATTTCAGGCAGCAGACTGTAGGGATGCTACGCAGGGATACATGGAGCCAGTGTTGACGGGGACATGTACTAAGCAGTGATAAAAGTGGAGAAGTGAGCCAGTGGAGAAATTTCCCATGGCAACCAATCAGCTGCTCCGTACAAATGTATAGTATGCAAATTAGAAATGTTACATCAATGCTGATTGGTTGCCATGGGCAACTTCTCCACTGGCTCACTTCTCCACTTTTATCACTGCTTAGTACATGTCCCCTTATAATGGTTGAAGCATGGAGCTCATGGATGTAAGAGGGCCCAAACCTTCTCCTTTGAAATTCCATAAGAGGGACCTCAATCATTATAACTGTCATGAAAATCATCAAACATTCCTGTGTCTGCACCACTTTCATATGAGGTGAGAGGACCTTGGTCTTCACAGCCGAATTCCGAATACAAGAGGTGCTATTATGCTGTCACTTGTAGTTCCACATAGAAAAAAATTAAATGTAGTTGCACACTCTATAGTACTAAGCACTGGTAATCAGAATAATTCATAAACTCTGCAATCTGATATAGAGCAAAATTGAGGTGCTTAGCATAATTTTTGGACAAAAATATGGGCCCACCAACCTCATCTGGTGGGTGCCTAACACTAAGGCTCCCTGGACTTAAACCTTAGTGTTAGGGACCCACCAGGTGAAGTCATCTGGTTGCGGGTGGTGGGCCCATATGTTTGGCCGAAAATTATGCTAAACACCTCGATTTTGCTCTATATCAGATTGCAGAGTTCATTATAATCATTCTGATTAGCACTGCTTAATACTATAGAGTGTGCATCTGTATTTTCTTTTTTTCTGTCAGTCCAACTTTTAACAAGGATTGCACCATTATTGCTAGAAACCTTCCAGGGTGCAACACATTGGCAACTGGGCACCAGAGTATCACGCGGGTCCAGCTGACACCCCAGCTGCCTGCCAGTAAAAAATAGCAGCATTTTTTTAGCATATTAACCAAAGGGCGTACATCGGACCCTGAGGTCAGGGTCTCTAGCTATACTATCAGCTTCTTCCATGATAAGAAGCAAACTGAGGAACATTCACAGTCATCCCAAACCATTATTGTAGACGAGAGGACAGGTGCATGACAATATGCTATTTCTGCTGCATGGACACAGCTTTTATAGCTTCTTCTGGCCTTTATTTAAATCTGTTTATTAACTAATATTTGCAGGAAATCCCCCAAAAACATCCATTTATTGGGGCTACCCACAAATATTAAGTATCCCACAAATGTCTACATCGGGACCGCTGTAGGTATTAAAGATGGGGGATGCATAATTTTCTGAACTTGTTTCCAGAGCCCGACCAGGTAGCTAACGTCATCTGCAGATGGTATTATCCGTTGTAGCCTATGGGTTATTTCCGCAAAAATGACGGAAGAGGATCGATAGGTTCCCTCCCCAGAACCCTCCACTTGCGTATGCGTGGTAAGCAGACCATGCACGCATAGAATGGAGCTGGGGTCCAGAAGGGGAAGTAATTGATCACATTAGTGATCATGTTACTAAACACCACAGGGATAGGCTCCACGACTAGCGACAATAAGAAATGATAAATATTGGGTCTAGAACCCAATGATTAATAAAAATATCCTATAGTACGTGAAACTCCCAGCTGACCTTTCTGTTGCTACTGACTGACAATGGCTGGAGTATGGCGACAGCTACAGGCTGAGTAGTGCTACAGTATACTAGAGGGGCAGTAGGAGGAGCTGTGTTACAAATGTGTCCTCAATTTAGAGATGTGCACCAGAAATTTTTTGGGTTTTGTGTTTTGGTTTTGGATTCGGTTCCACGGCCGTGTTTTGGATTCGGACGCGTTTTGACAAAACCTCCCTGAAATTTTTTTGTCGGTTTCGGGTGTGTTTTGGATTTGGGTGTTTTTTTTCAAAACCCCCTCAAAAACAGCTTAAATCATAGAATTTGGGGGTCATTTTGAACCCATAGTATTATTAACCTCAATAACCATAATTTCCACTCATTTCCAGTCTATTCTGAACACCTCACACCTCACAATATTATTTTTAGTCCTAAAATTTGCACCGAGGTCACTGGATGACGAAGCTAAGCGACCCAAGTGGGCGGCACAAACACCTGGCCCATCTAGGAGTGGCACTGCAGTGTCAGACAGGATGGCACTTAAAAAAATAGTCCCCAAACAGCACATGATGCAAAGAAAAAAAGAGGTGCAACAAGGTCACTGGATGGCTAAGCTAAGCGACCCAAGTGGCCGGCACAAACACCTGGCCCATCTAGGAGTGGCACTGCAGTGTCAGACAGGATGGCACTTAAAAAAATAGTCCCCAAACAGCACATGATGCAAAGAAAAAAAGAGGTGCACCAAGGTCGCTGGATGGCTAAGCTAAGCGACCCAAGTGGCCGACACAAACACCTGGCCCATCTAGGAGTGGCACTGCAGTGTCAGACAGGATGGCACTAAAAAAAATAGTCCCCAAACAGCACATGATGCAAAGAAAAAAAGAGGTGCACCAAGGTCGCTTGATGGCTAAGCTAAGCGACCCAAGTGGCCGGCACAAACACCTGGCCCATCTAGGAGTAGCACTGCAGTGTCAGACAAGATGGCACTTAAAAAAAATGGAAAGATAAATAAAAAAAATAAAAGAGGTGCAAGATGGATTTGTCCTTGGGCCCTCACACCCACCCTTATGTTGTATAAACAGGACATGCACACTTTAACAAACCCATAATTTCAGCCACAGGGTCTGCCACACGACTGTGGCTAAAATGACTGGTTGGTTTGGGCCCCCACCAAAAAAAGAAGCAATCAATCTCTCCTTGCTCAAACTGGCTCTGCAGAGGCAAGATGTCGACCTCATCATCATCCTCCGATTCCTCAGCCCTTTCACTGTGTACATCCCCCTCCTCACAGATTATTAATTCGTCCCCACTGGAATCCACCATCACAGGTCCCTTTGTACTTTCTGGAGGCAATTGCTGGTAAATGTCTCCACGGAGGAATTGATTATAATTAATTTTGATGAACATCATCTTCTCCACATTTTGTGGAAGTAACCTCGTATGCCGATCGCTGACAAGTGACCGGCTGCACTAAACACTCTTTCGGAGTACACACTGGATGGGGGGCAACTTAGGTAAAATAAAGCCAGTTTGTGCAAGGGCCTCCAAATTGCCTCTCTTTCCTGCCAGTATATGTATGGACTGTCTGATGTGCCTACTTGGATGCTGTCACTCATATAATCCTCCACCATTCTTTCAATGGTGACAGAATCATATGCTGTGACAGTAGACATATCAGTAATCATTGGCAGGTCCTACAGTGTGGAACAGATGTCAGCACTTGCTCCTGACTGCCCTGCATCACCGCCAGCGGGTGGTTTTGGAAATGTGATCCTTTTCCTGGCAGCTCCAGTGGCGGGAGAAAATGAAGGAGGAGCTGTTGGGGGGTCACGTTCCGCTTGACTTGACAAGTGTCTCACCAGCAGGTCTTTGAGCATCTGCAGACTTGTGTCTGCCGGAAAGAGAGATACAACGTAGGCTTTAAACCTAGGATCGAGCACGGTGGCCAAAATGTAGTGCTCTGATTTCAACAGATTGACCACCCGTGAATCCTGGTTAAGCGAATGAAGGGCTCCATCCACAAGTCCCACATGCCTAGCGGAATTGCTCCATTTTAGCTCCTCCTTCAATCTCTCCAGCTGCTTCTGCAAAAGCCTGATGAGGGGAATGACCTGACTCAGGCAGGCAGTGTCTGAACTGACTTCACGTGTGGCAAGTTCAAAGGGTTGCAGAACCTTGCACAACATTGAAATCATTCTCCACTGCGCTTGAGTCAGGTGCATTCCCCCTACTTTGCCTATATCGTAGGCAGATGTATAGGCTTGAATGGCCTTTTGCTACTCCTCCATCCTCTGAAGCATATAGAGGGTTGAATTCCACCTTGTTACCACCTCTTGCTTCAGCTGATGGCGGGGCAGGTTCAGGAGTGTTTGCTGGTGCCCCAGTCTTTGGCACGTGGTGGCTGAATGCCGAAAGTGGCCCGCAATTCTTCGGGCCACCGACAGCATCTCTTGCACACCCCTGTCGTTTTAAAAAAAATTCTGCACCACCAAATTCATTGTATGTGCAAAACATGGGACGTGCTGGAATTTGCCCACATGTAATGCACGCACAATATTGGTGGCATTGTCCGATGTCACAAATCCCCAGGAGAGTCCAATTGGGGTAAGCCAATCTGCATTGATGTTCCTCAGTTTCCGTAAGAGGTTGTCAGCTGTGTGCCTCTTATGGAAAGCGGTGATACAAAGCGTAGCCTGCCTAGGAACGAGTTGGCGTTTGCAAGATGCTGCTACTGGTGCCGCCGCTGCTGTTGTTGCTGCGGGAGGCAATACATCTACCCAGTGGTCTGTCACAGTCATATAGTCCTGAGTCTGCCCTGCTCCACTTGTCCTCATGTCCGTGGTTAAGTGGACATTGGGTACAACTGCATTTTTTAGGACACTGGTGAGTCTTTTTCTGACGTCTGTGTACATTCTCGGTATCGCCTGCCTAGAGAAGTGGAACCTAGATGGCATTTGGTACCGGGGACACACTACCTCAAGAAATTCTCTATGTCCCTGTGAACTAACGGCGGATACCGGACGCACGTCTAACACCAACATAGCTGTCAAGGCCTGAGTTATCCGCTTTGCAACAGGATGACTGCTGTGATATTTCATCTTCCTCGTAAAGGACTGTTGGACAGTCAATTGCTTACAGGAAGTAGTGCAAGTGGTCTTCCGACTTCCCCTCTGGGATGACGATCGACTCCCAGCAGCAACAACAGCAGCGCCAGCAGCAGTAGGCGTAACACTCAAGGATCCATAGGAGGAATCCCAGTCAGGAGAGGACTTGGCAGTGACATGTCCTGCAGGACTATTGGCGTTCCTGTCTAAAGAGGAAATTGACACTGAGGGAGTTGGTGGTGTGGTTTGCAGGAGCTTGGGTACAAGAGGAAGAATGGATTTAGTTGTCAGTGGACTGCTTCCGCTGTCACCCAAAGTTTTTGAACTTGTCAATGACTTCTGATGAATGCGCTCCAGGTGACGTATAAGGGAGGATGTTTCTAGGTGGTTTACGTCCTTACCCCTACTTATTACAGCTTGACAAAGGCAACACACGGCTTGACACCTGTTGTCCGCATTTCTGTTAAAATAATTCCACACCAAAGAGGTGATTTTTGTTGTATTTTGACCAGGCATGTCAATGGCCATATTCATCCCACGGACAACAGGTGTCTCCCCGGGTGCCTGACTTAAACAAACCACCTCACCATCAGAATCCTCCTTGTCAATTTCCTCCTCAGCGCCAGCAACACCCATATCCTCATCCTGGTGTACTTCAACAGTGATATCTTCAATTTGACTATCAGGAACTGGACTGTTGGTGCTCCTTCCAGCACTTGCAGGGGGCGTGCAAATGGTGGAAGGAGCCACCTCTCCCCGTCCAGTGTTGGGAAGGTCAGGCATTGCAACCGACACACTTGGACTCTCCTTGGGGATTTGTGATTTAGAAGAACGCAAAGTTCTTTGCTGTGCTTTTGCCAGCTTAACTCTTTTCATTTTTCTAGCAGGAGGATGAGTGCTTCCATCATCATGTGAAGCTGAACCACTAGCCATGAACATAGGCCAGGGCCTCAGCCGTTCCTTGCCACTCCGTGTCGTAAATGGCATATTGGCAAGTTTACGCTTCTCCTCAGACGCTTTTAATTTAGATTTTTGGGTCATTTTACTGAACTTTTGTTTTTTGGATTTTACATGCTCTCTACTATGACATTGGGCATCGGCCTTGGCAGACGACGTTGATGGCATTGAATCGTCTCTGCCATGACTAGTGGCAGCAGCTTCAGCACTAGGTGGAAGTGGATCTTGATCTTTCCCTATTTTACCCTCCACATTTTTGTTCTCCATTTTTTAATGTGTGGAATTATATGCCAGTAATATATCAATAGCAATGGCCTACTGTACTGTACTACTATATACTGGTGTTCACCAAAATGCTGCACTGTACTACTATATACTGCTCACAACAATGCAGCACAGATATGGATACTTGAAGTGACACAGAGCTAAGAATATTTATAATGATCCGCAACAAGATGTCCCCTTGTTCATGATTGGAGAAAATTATTGTTTAGACATAAAGGGGATTAATTCAATAAGATAAACCAAATGCCAGTGATTAATGTGATTAATTCACCTAGACATTGGGTTGGTGTTGCTCCCCAGAGTTAGAGAATAAATCGAAAAAAAGAGAGAAAAGAAGACTCTATTTTGGGGGCACTCTTCATTGTTCATGTTCCCCTCCCTCTTTCCCATTTTAATTAATCAATTAATAAAAGTTATATTTTAATGACACTTGTGGATGTATATGGCCTCAATTGTATTTTTGAAGAGTGCCCCCAAAATAGAGTCTTCTTTTCTCTCTTTTTTTCGTTTTAGTGACACAGAGCTGCAAAATACAGCAATGGCCTACTGTACTGTACTACTATACTGGTGGTCACCAAAATGCTGCACTGTACTACTATATAGTATATACTGGTCACACAACAATGCAGCAGATATTGAGCACTGATCAGGATACAGTCTAGAACTGAGTCTGACACAGAGCTGCAAGATACAGCAATGGCCTACTGTACTGTACTGTACTACTATAATATACTGGTGGTCACCACAATGCAGCACACTGAGCACAGATATTTGCAGCACACTGAGCACAGATATGGAGCTTTTCAGGCAGAGAATGTAGCCACGTCCTCTCCACTCAATCTCCAATGCACGAGTGAAAATGGCGGCGACGCGAGACTCTTTATATGGAATATGAATCTTGCGAGAATCCGACGGTGGGACGATGATGTTCGGCCTCGTTTGGGTTAACCGAGCAAGGCGGGAAGATCCGAGGCTGCTTCGGACCCGTGAAGTTCGGGGGGGGGGGGGGGGGGGGGGAAGGGTTTCGGATCTTGATGAACCGAACCAGCTCATCTCTAGACCTCATACACTTAGCCGCAATACGAAATGCCTTGCGTGATGCCAGGTGCGTGGCAGCCACGCAGAATGGTGTAACGTAGATGCAATTCACCACTCACTACATTGCGCACTTTGTGTACAGATTCAGACTCAGGGGGACATTTGCTAAGCAGTGATAAAAGTGGACAAGTGAGCCAGTGGAGAAGTTGCCTATCGCAACCAATCAGTATTGATGTAACATTTATCATTTGCATACTATAAACATATACAGAGCAGCTGATTGGGTGCTATGGTCAACTTCTCCACTGGCTATCTTCTCCACTTTTATCACTGCTTAGTAAATGTCCCCCAAAGTTACATACAGATGTACAAAGGTCACACATCAGATTAATCAGTGCAGTTTCATTAATTGGTTTTGTCGTATCTCACGCACATTTCAGTGAGAAAAAAAAAGATTGTCACAAGAAGAGTTGCACGGCACCTTGCACGCCCAGAAGGGCTGTTTGGCGCAACTGCGCCAGTAGTGTATGAGAACACATCTGTGTGCTGCACAAGTTACAGGATCTCTACAGAAGAGACTTACTGTACAATGCAGGAGTCATCGTCTTGCTATAAAGTTTTGCCAGCATATATATATAATATATTTATATGTACCAAGCTCTGGAATGCAAAACATTCAGGATCTTGGACCCAGTGGGTAACACCATGTTTATGTGACTTTACTCAATAAAAGCCTATGGGTTTCTTTTCACACTCTGCCCTGAAAGGGATCCAACTCCCAGCACCCCAGGCGGCCGCCGCATCAAACTGCACATGTGCAGAAGGGCTCTCGGGTCCTAAACCATTGTGCCGCCTCATGCCGCTATAACACTTCCTGCTTTGCCTCATTACCGAGGAGAAGCAGAAAGGGACATCTTGTCTGCCGAAGCCTCCCCCCTCCGGCGATGTACCCCCTGAGCACACAACTGTGTCTCCTTCCCAGACGGCTCCTCTGCGCATGCGCGGGATCTCGCTACTCACGCAAGATCCCCAGAGCAGTCCGGATCCGGCACCCGCCACAGCCAGGGAAAGCTCTGTCCGAAATCGACAGCTGCAGGTGTCGGAACAGCATTGCCCACGTTTATCAGCCTGCTATCTTTTAGATAGCAGTGCCGATAAGGACAGGGGCGCACAGTCCTACTGCCATTGGCGTTTCTGAGTGCAATGCGTGCATTGCACACAGGCCCCTGGGTCCAGGGGGTCCACATTGCACACACTGCACCCATATTGTTTTAATGGATTCAGTATGCTGTACCGGCGGATGGGATGCTGGCTGTCCACATACAGACAGCGGCATACCGCCCGCCAGAATGTCGGCAGTGGGGCGAGCGCTAAGAGTCCCCTATATGGGTTCGGTGGTCCGCTGCACGAGTGGAAATAGCCCTGCTGCATCAGGATTTTGGCTGGCGGAATTGCCGGCTGTCAGGATTTCGGCCTTGGTATCCTGACCGCCAGGATCCTGACAGCTGGCAAATGAAACGCATCCCGTTTTAATGCTTACCTTTCTGGAATCCAGCAATGGGCGCTGCACCCGCAGCAGCCACGGCAAAAGTCACTGCCAAAATGGCAGCCTCACATGTGAGGTAGGTAATTAGACTCCGAACCATGCACAGTAGACTCTGGAACAATGCCGGAGCCTATGACTCTGTGGAGAGGAGGAGACCCACCTGAAGTCGGCACATGGGCCCCCTCCTCTCTTAAAACACCCCTGCCTACTGCACATGTGCAGCAATTACCCTGCAAGCCGTGGTGAAGTCATAGAGGGATCTTTGGAATCCTCTCTGGGAATAAGGTGGGAAAAAGCCCATAGGCTTCTCTATGTAACATCATCTCTAGATGGCGTTGCCTACTGGATACAACCTCTGGAAAATTTTGCTTTCCAAAGCTTGATGCAGATTCTACACATGCACAAAATGCAGATTCTACACATGCACAAAATGCAGATTCTACACTTTCACGCACAGGGAAAGTGATTGATTCCGCATTTGATTTTACAGAGAGTCAATGGGTTAGCATCAGAGCCGGCCATAGGCATAGGCAAACTAGGCAATTGCCTAGGGCATTGGATATGCCTTGGGACATCAGCAGCTTCTGCTGATTAAAATGATATGCGGCATGCCTATATTCTGTGTGTAACATTTCATATGCAGATACAGCCACAGTCTCACACAGTATATAGGCATGCTGCATATAGGGGGTCATTCCGAGTTGTTCGCTCGCAAGCGGATTTTAGTAGATTTGCTCATGCTAAGCCGCCGCCTACTAGGAGTGAATCTTAGCATCTTAAAATTGCGAACGATGTATTCGCAATATTGCGATTACACACCTCGTAGCAGTTTCTGAGTAGCTCCAGACTTACTCGGCATCTGCGAACATTTCAGTGCTTGTCGTTCCTGGTTTGACGTCACAAACACACCCAGCGTTCGCCCAGACACTCCCCCGTTTTTCCGGCCACTCCTGCGTTTTTTCCGGAAACGGTAGCGTTTTTTCCCACACGCCCATAAAACGTCCTGTTTCCGCCCAGTAACACCCATTTCCTGTCAATCACATTACGATCGCCAGAACGATGAAAAAGCCGTGAGTAAAATTCCTAACTGCATAGCAAATTTACTTGGCGCAGTCGCAGTGCGGACATTGCGCATGCGCATTAAGCGGAAAATCGCTGCGATGCGAAGATTTTTACCGAGCGAACAACTCGGAATGACCCCCATAATTTTAATCGGCAGAAGCTGTTTGTACATCCTAGCCACATAGCAATGCAAATAAGATGAATTTTCATTAAAAAAAAGGTGCCCGACGTTAGCATTGAGGCAAGATTTATGAGGATACATCTGTATCCAAGCAGAGGTCACAGTGTTAGTGGCAGTGTGAGTGCTGTGTGCATGTGAGTGGGTTGGTTGTGCAGTGGTGTTCGGAATATGTGTAAGGAGCATTATGTGTGTCATGTAAAAATGCACTAGTAATGTGCAGCAAATGTGTAGGGGGCACTATGTGTGTCATTAAGTGTATAAGGGCATTAATAATGTGCGGCATATGTGTAACAGGGTACTACTGTATGTGTGTCATTATGTGTATAGGGGCATTAATAAAGTGCAGAAAATGTGTAGGGGGCACTATGTGTGTCATTATGTGTATAAGGGCATTAATAATGTGCAGCATATGTGTAAGGGACATTATGTGTAAAAGGGCATTAATAAAGGTTGTCATAATGTGTAAGGTGCGTTATGTTTATAAGGACATTAGTAATGTGTCTCATGTGTAAGGGCCATTACTGTGTGGAATTATGTGTATAAATGCATTACTAATGTGTGGCATTATGTGTTTAAGGTGCTCTACTATGTGGCATTGCGTATAGAAAGGGCACTACTGTGTCGCCTAATGTGAATAAAGAGCAATAGGGTGTGGTGTAATGTGAATAAGGAGCAATTCAGTGTGATGTAATGTGAATAAGGGGCTCTACTGTGAGGAGTAACGTTTATAAGGTAAAGTGATACTACTGTGGGATGTAATATGAATTATGGACACTATTGCATGATCAAATGTGAATAAAGTTGCAGTACTGTGTGGCGTAATTGGAATTGGGGTTACTATTGTATGGCCATGCCCCTTGCCAGCAAAAACACACCCCTTTTTGGGCTGTGCGCCAAATGTGCGAACTGTTCCTTTTTAAAATATAGGGTGTACAAACACCAAAATGGGTGAGGGGTGATAGTGCTGGGAAAGAGGTGCAAGGTCAGAGGCGGAACCAGCTGTGGTGCTAGGGGGCACCAGCCAAAATCTTGCCTAGGGCATCATATTGATTAGGGCCGGCTCTGGTTAGCATGTGTTAACCCAATGATAACTGCGCTGTGAAAGGGCTGATTAATTGAATACCTTTCCCCTATGTGGCGCAATCAATTAGCTGCATGGTAAACCCCGCAGCTAATCGCATTTGACCCTATATGCTTCCAAACTACTGAAATTTTCAGAGATCTTTCTCGATCAGGGGATCTTTGCACTAGAGATGAGCGGGTTCGGTTCCTCTGAATCCGAACCCGCCCGAACTTCAGGTTTTTTACACGGGTCCGAGCAGGCTCGGATCTTCCCGCCTTGCTCGGCTAACCCGAGCGCGCCCGAACGTCATCATCACGCTGTCGGATTCTCGCGAGGCTCGGATTCTATCGCGAGACTCGGATTCTATATAAGGAGCCGCGCGTCGCCGCCATTTTCACACGTGCATTGAGAGTCATAGGGAGAGGACGTGGCTGGCGTCCTCTCCGTTTAGAGAAGAGAGAGACACAGTATTTTGGGGAGCATTATTAGGAGGAGTACTACTATACTGTATACTACTATACTACTTGCTGAAGTGATATTTATAGATTAGATAGTGTGACTGTAAGTGTATTATCTGACTTGTGGGGGAGACACTGACAGTGGGGAGCAGTTAGAGTCTGAGAGCAGGACTCAGGAGTACATATAACGTACAGTGCACACTTTTGCTGCCAGAGTCAGTGCCACACTGCCATTGTTGTGACCACACTGACCACCAGTATAATAATATATTTTGTGATTGTCTGCTTAGGCCTCGGAGTACTAGTTGCAAGTTGCAACGTGACCTGAAGTGACCACCAGTTTAATAATCAATCACCACCAGTTTAATATATATATATATATATATATATATAATTGTATATAATATATATATATATATATATAATATTGTATACCACCTACCCGTGGTTTTTTTTTTTTTCATTCTTCTTTATACATACTACTATAGTAGCTTACTGTAGCAGTCTGCGGTGCTGTGCTGACCTGACAGTGTCCAGCAGGTCCGTCATCAGTCATTACATAATAAATATATATAGTACCTGTCCGGCTGCAGTACTAGTGATATTATATTGATTTCATCTCATTATCAATAATTTATCATCCAGTCTAGACTCTATATTAGCAGCAGACACAGTACGTTAGTCCACGGCTGTAGCTACCTCTGTGTCGGCACTCGGCAGTCCATCCATAATTGTATACCACCTACCCGTGGTTTTTTTTTTTCTTTCTTCTTTGTACATACTACTATAGAGTATAGTAGCTTACTGTAGCAGTCTGCGGTGCTGCTGAGCTGACAGTGTCCAGCAGGTCCGTCATCAATCATCATTACCTAATAAATATATTATCTACCTGTCCGGCTGCAGTACTAGTGATATTATATATACATACATATATATATATTGATTTCATCTCATTATCAATCATCCAGTCTATATTAGCAGCAGACACAGTACGTTAGTCCACGGCTGTAGCTACCTCTGTGTCGGCACTCGGCAGTCCATCCATAATTGTATACCACCTACCCGTGGTTTTTTTTTTTCTTTCTTCTTTGTACATACTACTATAGTATAGTAGCTTACTGTAGCAGTCTGCGGTGCTGCTGAGCTGACAGTGTCCAGCAGGTCCGTCATCAGTCATCATTACCTAATAAATATATTATCTACCTGTCCGGCTGCAGTACTAGTGATATTATATATACATACATATATATATTGATTTCATCTCATTATCAATCATCCAGTCTATATTAGCAGCAGACACAGTACGTTAGTCCACGGCTGTAGCTACCTCTGTGTCGGCACTCGGCAGTCCATCCATAATTGTATACCACCTACCCGTGGTTTTTTTTTTTCTTTCTTCTTTGTACATACTACGATAGAGTATAGTAGCTTACTGTAGCAGTCTGCGGTGCTGCTGAGCTGACAGTGTCCAGCAGGTCCGTCATCAGTCATCATTACCTAATAAATATATTATCTACCTGTCCGGCTGCAGTACTAGTGATATTATATATACATACATATATATATTGATTTCATCTCATTATCAATCATCCAGTCTATATTAGCAGCAGACACAGTACGTTAGTCCACGGCTGTAGCTACCTCTGTGTCGGCACTCAGCAGTCCATCCATAATTGTATACCACCTACCCGTGGTTTTTTTTTTCTTTCTTCTTTGTACATACTACTATAGTATAGTAGCTTACTGTAGCAGTCTGCGGTGCTGCTGAGCTGACAGTGTCCAGCAGGTCCGTCATCAGTCATCATTACCTAATAAATATATTATCTACCTGTCCGGCTGCAGTACTAGTGATATTATATATACATACATATATATATTGATTTCATCTCATTATCAATCATCCAGTCTATATTAGCAGCAGACACAGTACGGTAGTCCACGGCTGTAGCTACCTCTGTGTCGGCACTCGGCAGTCCATCCATAAGTATACTAGTATCCATCCATCTCCATTGTTTACCTGAGGTGCCTTTTAGTTGTGCCTATTAAAATATGGAGAACAAAAATGTTGAGGTTCCAAAATTAGGGAAAGATCAAGATCCACTTCCACCTCGTGCTGAAGCTGCTGCCACTAGTCATGGCCGAGACGATGAAATGCCAGCAACGTCGTCTGCCAAGGCCGATGCCCAATGTCATAGTACAGAGCATGTCAAATCCAAAACACCAAATATCAGTAAAAAAAGGACTCCAAAACCTAAAATAAAATTGTCGGAGGAGAAGCGTAAACTTGCCAATATGCCATTTACCACACGGAGTGGCAAGGAACGGCTGAGGCCCTGGCCTATGTTCATGGCTAGTGGTTCAGCTTCACATGAGGATGGAAGCACTCAGCCTCTCGCTAGAAAACTGAAAAGACTCAAGCTGGCAAAAGCACCGCAAAGAACTGTGCGTTCTTCGAAATCCCAAATCCACAAGGAGAGTCCAATTGTGTCGGTTGCGATGCCTGACCTTCCCAACACTGGACGTGAAGAGCATGCGCCTTCCACCATTTGCACGCCCCCTGCAAGTGCTGGAAGGAGCACCCGCAGTCCAGTTCCTGATAGTCAGATTGAAGATGTCAGTGTTGAAGTACACCAGGATGAGGAGGATATGGGTGTTGCTGGCGCTGGGGAGGAAATTGACCAGGAGGATTCTGATGGTGAGGTGGTTTGTTTAAGTCAGGCACCCGGGGAGACACCTGTTGTCCGTGAGAGGAATATGGCCGTTGACATGCCTGGTGAAAATACCAAAAAAATCAGCTCTTCAGTGTGGAGGTATTTCAACAGAAAAGCGGAGAACAGGTGTCAAGCCGTGTGTTGCCTTTGTCAAGCTGTAATAAGTATGGGTAAGGACGTTAACCACCTCGGAACATCCTCCCTTATACGTCACCTGCAGCGCATTCATAATAAGTCAGTGACAAGTTCAAAAACTTTGGGTGACAGCGGAAGCAGTCCACTGACCAGTAAATCCCTTCCTCTTGTAACCAAGCTCACGCAAACCACCCCACCAACTCCCTCAGTGTCAATTTCCTCCTTCCCCAGGAATGCCAATAGTCCTGCAGTCCATGTCACTGGCAATTCTGACGATTCCTCTCCTGCCTGGGATTCCTCCGATGCATCCTTGCGTGTAACGCCTACTGCTGCTGGCGCTGCTGTTGTTGCTGCTGGGAGTCGATGGTCATCCCAGAGGGGAAGTCGGAAGACCACTTGTACTACTTCCAGTAAGCAATTGACTGTCCAACAGTCCTTTGCGAGGAAGATGAAATATCACAGCAGTCATCCTGCTGCAAAGCGGATAACTGAGGCCTTGACAACTATGTTGGTGTTAGACGTGCGTCCGGTATCCGCCGTTAGTTCACAGGGAACTACACAATTTCTTGAGGTAGTGTGCCCCCGTTACCAAATACCATCTAGGTTCCACTTCTCTAGGCAGGCGATACCGAAAATGTACACAGACCTCAGAAAAAGACTCACCAGTGTCCTAAAAAATGCAGCTGTACCCAATGTCCACTTAACCACGGACATGTGGACAAGTGGAGCAGGGCAGGGTCAGGACTATATGACTGTGACAGCCCACTGGGTAGATGTATGGACTCCCGCCGCAAGAACAGCAGCGGCGGCACCAGTAGCAGCATCTCGCAAACGCCAACTCTTTCCTAGGCAGGCTACGCTTTGTATCACCGCTTTCCAGAATACGCACACAGCTGAAAACCTCTTACGGCAACTGAGGAAGATCATCGCGGAATGGCTTACCCCAATTGGACTCTCCTGTGGATTTGTGGCATCGGACAACGCCAGCAATATTGTGTGTGCATTAAATATGGGCAAATTCCAGCACGTCCCATGTTTTGCACATACCTTGAATTTGGTGGTGCAGAATTTTTTAAAAAACGACAGGGGCGTGCAAGAGATGCTGTCGGTGGCCAGAAGAATTGCGGGACACTTTCGGCGTACAGGCACCACGTACAGAAGACTGGAGCACCACCAAAAACTACTGAACCTGCCCTGCCATCATCTGAAGCAAGAAGTGGTAACGAGGTGGAATTCAACCCTCTATATGCTTCAGAGGTTGGAGGAGCAGCAAAAGGCCATTCAAGCCTATACAATTGAGCATGATATAGGAGGTGGAATGCACCTGTCTCAAGCGCAGTGGAGAATGATTTCAACGTTGTGCAAGGTTCTGATGCCCTTTGAACTTGCCACACGTGAAGTCAGTTCAGACACTGCCAGCCTGAGTCAGGTCATTCCCCTCATCAGGCTTTTGCAGAAGAAGCTGGAGACATTGAAGGAGGAGCTAACACGGAGCGATTCCGCTAGGCATGTGAGACTTGTGGATGGAGCCCTTAATTCGCTTAACAAGGATTCACGGGTGGTCAATCTGTTGAAATCAGAGCACTACATTTTGGCCACCGTGCTCGATCCTAGATTTAAAGCCTACCTTGGATCTCTCTTTCCGGCAGACACAAGTCTGCTGGGGTTGAAAGACCTGCTGGTGAGAAAATTGTCAAGTCAAGCGGAACGCGACCTGTCAACATCTCCTCCTTCACATTCTCCCGCAACTGGGGTTGCGAGGAAAAGGCTCAGAATTCCGAGCCCACCCGCTGGCGGTGATGCAGGGCAGTCTGGAGCGACTGCTGATGCTGACATCTGGTCCGGACTGAAGGACCTGACAACGATTACGGACATGTCGTCTACTGTCACTGCATATGATTCTCTCCCCATTGAAAGAATGGTGGAGGATTATATGAGTGACCGCATCCAAGTAGGCACGTCAGACAGTCCGTACTTATACTGGCAAGAAAAAGAGGCAATTTGGAGGCCCTTGCACAAACTGGCTTTATTCTACCTAAGTTGCCCTCCCACAAGTGTGTACTCCGAAAGAGTGTTTAGTGCCGCCGCTCACCTTGTCAGCAATCGGCGTACGAGGTTACATCCAGAAAATGTGGAGAAGATGATGTTCATTAAAATGAATTATAATCAATTCCTCCGTGGAGACATTGACCAGCAGCAATTGCCTCCACAAAGTACACAGGGAGCTGAGATGGTGGATTCCAGTGGGGACGAATTGATAATCTGTGAGGAGGGGGATGTACACGGTGATATATCGGAGGATGATGATGAGGTGGACATCTTGCCTCTGTAGAGCCAGTTTGTGCAAGGAGAGATTAATTGCTTCTTTTTTGGTGGGGGTCCAAACCAACCCGTCATTTCAGTCACAGTCGTGTGGCAGACCCTGTCACTGAAATGATGGGTTGGTTAAAGTGTGCATGTCCTGTTTATACAACATAAGGGTGGGTGGGAGGGCCCAAGGACAATTCCATCTTGCACCTCTTTTTTCTTTAATTTTTCTTTGCGTCATGTGCTGTTTGGGGAGGGTTTTTTGGAAGGGACATCCTGCGTGACACTGCAGTGCCACTCCTAGATGGGCCCGGTGTTTGTGTCGGCCACTAGGGTCGCTTATCTTACTCACACAGCTACCTCATTGCGCCTCTTTTTTTCTTTGCGTCATGTGCTGTTTGGGGAGGGTTTTTTGGAAGGGACATCCTGCGTGACACTGCAGTGACACTCCTAGATGGGCCCGGTGTTTGTGTCGGCCACTAGGGTCGCTTAGCTTAGTCATCCAGCGACCTAGGTGCAAATTTTAGGACTAAAAATAATATTGTGAGGTGTGAGGTATTCAGAATAGACTGAAAATGAGTGTAAATTATGGTTTTTGAGGTTAATAATACTTTGGGATCAAAATGACCCCCAAATTCTATGATTTAAGCTGTTTTTTAGTGTTTTTTGAAAAAAACACCCGAATCCAAAACACACCCGAATCCGACAAAAAAAATTCGGTGAGGTTTTGCCATAACGCGGTCGAACCCAAAACACGGCCGCGGAACCGAACCCAAAACCAAAACACAAAACCCGAAAAATTTCCGGCGCTCATCTCTACTTTGCACTAGATCCCAATATACTCTGACTAAACTAAATTTAAAATTTTGGATGGTGCTATCCTTTATCTTTTCTTTCAGCCTATTCGGCTTTTATAGACAAATTTCAGTCTATCACACTATGGGGTAAATTCACTAAGATGGGAGTTCTATTTAAGATGAGATGTTGCCCATAGCAACCAATTAGATTCTTCTTCTCATTTATCTAGCACCTTCTAGAAGATAATACCTGGAATCTGATTGGTTGCTATGGGCAACATCCCATAAATAGAACTCCCATCTTAGTAAATTTACCCCCATGAGGTTCATTCCTACCCGATTGCACGCCGCACTTCATCGCAGCCATGTGATCAGGTCGGAACTGCGCATGCGCTGCGGCCGCATTGTGCAGACCTGCTGTTGCCTGGCGACTGCCGTCGCCGGGCAGCGCCGCCGCTAATGGAGAAAGCGGTCGCAGCGGCAACCACAAGAAGATTGACAGGAGGAAGGCAGAACCGGGCGTCAACTCACCATTTTCTGGCCGTGGAGATCCAAACGCAGGCGTGTCGAGGCGTTTGGAGGCAGAAGCGTCACTAGGGTTGGTGTCACCCGGTGTGGTAACTCATGGTGTCACCCCCCATGGACCTCCTCCTCTATCACACCATAAGGAATCCAGGCGGGGGGAGGTGATGGGGCGGCGACGCACCGTTTGAGGGGCGTGGTCCGGACAACGCGGACGTTTCTGACCATTTGTCGGGCGGGCCGCAGCGGTTGAATGACGGCACACGCAGCAGCTGCGACACAAAAGATGGCGGCCCGGCGACTGCCTTCACAGCTAGGCTGCAGAAGCAGAGGGCTACCCTTAAAATGCGAGCGCATCTCTGTATAGCAATGCACTCGTGTATTAGCGGGGGGGGGGGGGGGCGGATGCAGCATGTGGGGCGGCCTTGCCCTGTGCTGGGCGGCCCCCCCTCATGCTAGAGAAAGCAGTTGTAGTTTTGCTACTTTTAGGGGGGAGATTCAAATGTTTGAAAAGTCGGTTGGGTGTCTGTTTTTTTCCTGTCTATTAGATAGGAAAAAACAGACTCCCAACTGACTTTTCAAACAATTGAATAGCCCCCTTAGATACTAAACTGCAGCTCATCTGGTGAAATGTGGTGACATGTGGGGATATGGGGTATCATGTGGTGTCTTGGTGGTGACATGGGGTATCATGTGGTGTCTTGGTGGTGACATGGGGTATCATGTGGTGTCTTGGTGGTGACATGGGGTATCATGTGGTGTCTTGGTGGTGACATGGGGTATCATGTGGTGTTTTAGAGCTGACATGGGGTATCTTGTGTTGTCTTAGAGGTGACATGGGGTATCATGTGGTGTCTTAAAGGAGACATGGGGTATCATGTGGTGTCTTAGAGGTGGCATGGGATTTACTTGGTGGTGGCACTGATTAACCAATTTCCCCTAAACAGCAACCGCAAACATATCCCTGTCCAAGAACCCATTACTGAAGCCCCCCCCCCCGTTTCCGTGCATCCATTACCCCACCTCTCCCCAATTCATTATCAATCCCGCCTCCCAACACCCATTAGCATATTAATCCACCCACACTATCAGCTCACATAAAGCTCCACCCATACTACGCTCAAACAGGACCCATACTACGCTCACACAGCAGCACCCATACTACGTCACACAGCACTCATACTACACTCAAACTGCACCCATACTACGTTCACACAGCAGCACCCATACTACGTCACACAGCACTCATACTACACTCAAACTGCACCCATACTACGCTCACAGAGCAGCACCCATACTATGCTCAAACTGCACCCATACTACGCTCACACAGCAGCACCCATACTACGCTCACACAGCACCCATACTACGCTCACACAGCACCCATACTACGCTCACACAGCACCCATACTACACGGCACCCATACCACTCTCACACAGCACCCATACTATGCTCACACAGCACCCATACTACACGGCACCCATACCACTCTCACACAGCACCCATACTATGCTCACACAGCACCCATACTACACGGCACCCATACCACTCTCACACAGCACCCATACTATGCTCACACAGCACTCATACTACTCTCACACAGCACCCATACTACACAGCACTCCTATTACGCTCACACAGTGGCCATACTACGCTCACACAGCACCCATACTACACGGCACCCAAACCACTCTCAAACGGCACCCATATTACGCTCACACAGCACCCATACTGCACTCACACGGCACCCATACCACGCTCACACAGCACCCATACCACTCTCACACAGCACCCATACCACTCTCACACAGTACCCATACTATGCTCACACAGCACCCATACTACTCTCACACAGCACCCATACTACACAGCACTCATATTACGCTCACACAGCACCCATACTACACGGCACCCATACCACTCTCACACAGCACCCATATTACGCTCACAAAGCACCCATACTGCACTCACACGGCACCCTTACCACTCTCACACAGCACCCATACTACGCTCACACAGCACCCACACTACACGGCACCCATACCACTCTCACTCAGCACCCATACTACACAGCACCCATACTACACTCACACAGCACCCATACTACACAGCACCCATACTACTCTCATACAGCACCCATACAATGCTCACACAGCACCCATACTACTCTCACACAGCAGCCATACTACACAGCACTCATAAACTCACACAGCCCCAATTAGCCCCCCCACCTAGCACTCAACCCAACAATTTGTACATCCCAATGCCCATTAACACATTCACCCCCATACAGACACACACATACATTTCATAAATCGATTCTGCTCATCGTGGAGCATTTACAGAAGTTACCAGGCATCATGCATCAGTATCAGCAGCAGCAGCTCCTTCCTCCTAACCTGTAGGATAGTGTGGGAGGCGGAGCTTGTGTGTGTCACTGTCTGGCTCAGTCAGGACCCGAGTGAACTCTGGAGGAGAGGGGAGGGGCGGCCAGAGCACTGCCTGCACGGCTCTGTGGCTGCTGCCTGCTGATCTCACTGACAGGTGAGAATGTCGGGCTTTAGGAGGCGGGGCCTGGGAGGAGGGGGTGTGGCCATAGCCGTGGACCATACTTTGTCTATGTCAGTCAGGGGATGGGGGTGCGTGCGTGCGAGTATGCAGGTCGCTTTGGTGTCACCCTATTGAAGGGTGACACCCGGGTGCGGGCCGCACCCCCCGCACCCACCTCATGACGCCACTGTTTGGAGGGCGGATGTCTGACATCAATTCCGGGACCTGCAACGCTGGATTGATCGCACAGGTTAAGTAACTCTTACCCTGGTCTTGTTCTACACAAAACTTTTTTTGCATAGCAGGGCTGCACAAGCGATCGCAGCCTTGCTATGCACAAATACACTCCCCCATAGGCGGCGTCTAGTTGATCGCACGGGCTGCAAAAAGTTGCAGCATGCTATCAACTCGGAATGACCCCCCTGTGTTTTGCTAGAAGGAAATACAGTGCTCCAATTCAATATTCCTGCAGTAATATTGAAATTGCAGATCAGTATATGTTTGTTTCAATGGACAAGTAACATTTTCAGGATATACAATTAAAGTTGATATAATCCAGCAGAAATTTTTTTGGGGTGGATTTAAGCACCTATGATCAAAGCCTCCTTTTATGAATTCAGGATGCGTTCCATCTCGGATAATAACAGGAGGCTTTATATAATATCACTAAACCTTATCATCCTTTTCATTTGTAAATTATTAATGAAAGCTCTGATGTCCTCTGTGCGAAAGCCTCACATTTATTTGCCACCTGCGTTTCCAATAGCCCACTCCGCCATAATGCTGCAGTCCCCTTAATGATATATTTGTTCACCATCTTCGTTAAATTAATCCACTTGGATCGTGCAAATATCCCAGCAGCAATGCCTTGTGCTCCTTGCATGACAAAATGCCATGTGTTACTCATTACAAAGCCATTTATATCCAAGTGCCATTTCACTGGAGAAGACATAGGGGGAAATTCTTCACAGATGATTGTACTAAAAATAACAGGACAGTCAAATGGCTAAAAAAAAGAATACGTTTAAATCATATAAAAAAACCTAATTGCCACGAGTGTCAGGATATTCCAAATAAATGAAAACTGGATTCATTCAAAACATTTTTGGTAATTAAAACAAAACATTAAAATATCACAAACACTTTCAGATCGCAAACCCAGGTCCGACCCGGCTTTTGAACCTGGGTCCGGCCCGGCCCGAGTAGGCTCGGACCTTTTCACATTGCACTTTCGACCCGGGTTATTCCCGGGCTGGTGCCTTTCATATTGAATCCGGGTCACCCATGTAAAACACTGTGATGTGATTTAAAATGGACTTTTCTGGCTCACATTGATGAGGTAAACAACAGACAGAGGGGGGAGGGGGGGGGGTGCAAATCCCACCCCTATATTTCCCTTCAGCACACTCAAAATTACCTGTAACCATACCTGGACCTATCTGGTAATAGAAATTCAGAGAATTAGTCACACATGTTTGCAAACACATGTTTAGCTGCTGAGCCACTTCAAGGCTTCTCCGGTATCAGCAGTCCTAACACTACATGATAGCAGTGCCCACATAGGGCCATGTAATTTGTCACAGTAGGCCTCATGATAAAGACTATTACTAAAACACATCCAGACAGAGAGCAAACTTACCCGGGAGCCACCCCCAGGATCTCCCATTGGCACTACAAGGAACAGCATGCCTTCCAAATACTGCTCCCATTCAATGCCTCTCGCACACAAGCAGACAAACATTGGTAGTTGCTCAGTCATTCCTAGAGATAATTATGTATCAAGTGCTGGAAATGGGGAGGGGTCACAGACAAACAATAGACAGTTGTTCACCTCATCAATGTGGTGAAACCTCACCACATTGATGAGGTTTCAGAGGAAATAAAAGGAGGGGCTGGGGACAGCTCTGAGCAGACACATACACAGCCAATCAGCACCTTTTTCTGAGAGCCGGGTTGAATATCCTGGGTCAGGGGCTTTCACACTGCACAACAACCCAGGTACGACCCGTGTTTTTCCCTTCTTTTAACGGGTTAAAATGCAGGTTTTCTCGACCCGGGTTATTCACTTTGGCGTTTTCACACTGCACCTCGACCCGGGCCGACACGGCAACAAGCCGGTAATAACCGGGTTATTTTGGTGATGTGAAAGGGGTATGCATTTGGAGGGCCAGGCACAGCCTTCCTAGATTCAGGGAAGCCTTCCAGGCACCGCTGGGTGAAAGAGTTACACGCATGCGCAGCCTCGTCATCGCAGCCTGTTGCTGGTATTGGTACATGTCGCCACGGAGGGAGATGTCGCTGGACCACGCCAGACAGTTGAGTAATGTTGGAGTAAGTAAGTAATGTTACTTACCAATTGCATATTCGTAGTATCACTGGGATATAGAGATATGCATGTATGGTATGTGGTCAGCATACCGATCGTCAGGATCCTGGCAGTCATAATACAGATGCCGGGATCCCGACGGGGGCACCTTACCGCCGACGGTATACCAGCGAGGTAGGTGATTCCTCCTCTATGGGTGTCCACTACACCCATAGACGGAGAATAGAACCTGTGGAAGCTCGCCACCAAGCCCACAGCATGGTGACCGCAACGAACCCGCAAGGGGCTCCCTTGCAACTAGCCACCCTGCCGGCCTTCCACCAATCGGGATGCCGATGTCGGGATAGTGACATTTGGCATCCCGGGCGGCGGGATTACATACCGAACCCGCATGAATACTCGTGTTTTGTATAAAAATCGATAAAACAGATAAAATCATGTAATTTGGACCTGTTGACATGAAATACAAAACCCAAGTTCAGTTTCTAAATCTGAGTTCCGATCTGACAACGGACCCGAGCCAGGAATTGCTTCCACTCCGCATCCCAAAGTGATTCCGAATACAGAGTCGATCGGATGTGTTCGTATTTCAGGAAACCCGATCCGCACATCTCTACTGGGATAGTAAATTAAATATTCCACTGGTATCAAGACTCTTTGTTAACCCCTTCAGTGGTATGCCCGGAAAATTTCCGTGGCCAACTTCGCTGTGCAGACTGGCTGCCCCAGAAATTTTCCGGGGCATGCCACTGCTCCTCCTCCCTTCTCCTCCTCACACTCCGCTCGGCTGGTGGACTTTTGCAGAATGACGCGATAGCGTCATGACACAGGCGCGTTGTGCCGTCATGACGCGAACGCGGCATTCCGCAAAACTCCGCCAGCCAAGTGCAGTACATGGGAGGATGGGGGGGGAGAGGATTTTACTGCTGGTGGGCTAGTGCCCACCAACAAATGCTACCCCTAGGGATAGCCATCGGTAGGTTACCCATCAATGGTCACCATCGATGGTACCATTGATGAATAACCTTGATGGTGTAAAACCATCTGGAATGGATCCATCAATGGTTTCCCGCCATCGATGGTCATCCCTGCATTACTGTACAAATGCGGGGCAATCAGAACCATGGGGCGTGGCTTAGTGTGTGTCAGGGGGCGGGGCTAAGCTCAGTGCTCTGACACTTTGAGAAAAAAAACAATTAGGTAGCACTGAACCATCGATGGCAGGAAACCATTGATGGTAAAAGTATTCGACATCGGTCATAGACCATCAATGATTTTGAATCATTGATGGTCGATGGCCATCCCTAGCTACCCCTCGGCAATGAGTATTCCCCATGGCAACGAGCACTCCCAGTGGCAACGAGCATGGATCCCAGAGCATAAATCCCCTGGCAAAAAAACATAACACCCCTGGGAACGTGCATGAAACCCCTGGCAACGCGCGGGTAAAAAAAAATTAAAAACCAACCTGGGAGGTGTGACCAAATTCCAAAAAGTCACTACTGAAAGGGTTAAATGGGGACCCATAGCCCTCTAAAGGTTAATAATAATAATAATAATAATAATAATTGTATTTATATAGCACTCTTTCTCAATAGGACTCAAGGCATTTATCTTCTTTTCCACTGCAGGATTTCCGCTCCATCTCTGCATCACCCTCCCCCCGCCATACCTCCGACCTCTCTGTCTGGGGAATATACAGCTATAGCCCCAACAAAGTTGTGCCTTTTGTGGTCAGCTCACCATCTAGGTTGCAGATGTCCATAATCAGGCAGTAATTCTAGTCACCATGCAAAGGTGTCAGGACTAGAACATCTGGGGTTGCAGAGCGATGGTCATGGTAGATGACCTTGAATTGCCTTTGGGAAAAAAAACAAAGAACAGTTTTCGTTACAATTCTGAAAGCCTTGTAGAAACATTGAACACTTCACTGTTTCTTGATCTGTGATCAATCATTTAGATACTTATGAGAGTTACTGAGCAGGCAATCAGTCAGTGTCTGTAGACCTGATCCATAAAACATTTCTTCCTTATCTGTTAAAAGTATGTGTAAGCTCTGTGGGCAACCCACCTGCTGTTTCGGCTGCATATTGGTTTGGTTCCCCTTCAAAATGTTGTATTTTTTAGACAGTTATTTTAAATGTATAGTTTACAGTTTAGTTTGTTCTTTTCTGAATCCCTTTGGCAGAGACTGCCTCTTGTCATGATTATCTTTTTTCCTTATAGTCTTGCTAGAAATTTGCTGTGATTTGAGATATTCAAAATGGGGTGCCTGAGACCATTTCACTCCCTTCCTCTGTCTTTGTCTTCTCATGACCCTCTTCTGCAGTAAGCGGCTGGTGCAGGATTATTAGGATGAAAAAGAATTTATGTGCACCTATAACGCTGGGCAGGAGCTTCTTCGGTCCCTGCTCCCTGGTGCTGTCCCGTTAACCAGGTGGAGACACACACCAGAGCCTCAGCGAATGGAATTGATGCCGCACCGTGCGGGTAGTCCCGATTGTCCGTCCTTACCCGATCAGCGCCACCTCCGGTACCTCCGTGCTTTCCAAACAGAGACAAATAGCTGGTGAAGCCGGAGCTGTTGTGGTGATCGGTCCGGGTGTATTGGCCGGCAGTCGGCCTGTCTTGAATGGAACAGACACCCGGTGTGGTTTCCGTGCGCCGGTCCGCACCGGACCTGTTGGGAACGGCACCTGTTGCTTCTACCGCCCCAACTTGAGATGAACGGCTGGGGCTGTAGGAATGAAAGGCTGCAGATCGAATGCTCTGGGCTGCAGTAATCAGAACCGGGCTCCTATGCACGGCTCTGACATTCGATTTGAAGCAGACAGCAGTATTGATCCTTAAAGTGCAAAGCCTGTATTCTTAACGCGTTTCAACGCCAGCAGGGCGTCTTTTTCGAAAGGCAGGTTCCATGACCTTCCAGGTGCTACTAGTAATTAATTGTATGTATATAAGATCATCTACAATTGGTGTTTTAATTATAGTTTGAATACTCAGTTATAATACATTGTACACTTATATCATTGTGATGTTTTAACATTGTTATATACCCCCGGGAGGTTGTTGTAATTCATATACATTTTTAAAATAAATGTTTCAACTTTCTGACTGTCAAGCGCCACTTGTTATTTGTTTGGTATTTTTGTGTTTTAAGGGACTGGCAATTCCCTTTTACAAGAGGCTGCTGACAATCACATTGCAGTGCTACTCACCAGAGCGCCTAGTTTTCTTTTTTCTCTTCTGCGCTTACGTTGAGTCCTCGTTCATTCGTCTTCTACGTTCACAGGGCAGTTTGGTGCCTAGGCAAGGTTTTAAAGGTGCCCCCCCCCCATGTCTGCGGGCCTACCACCCAACTGCATGCTACGGTCTTCGTGGCTGCTTGTGTCGGTTAATAAAAGCCAGAGTGAGTGGGCGGAGTGTTGACCAATTGTGACTCACCACAAACTCTCCTGGTTGACTGCTGGTCCGCGAGCTACAATTGGTTTGTGGCCAGTGACACATTTTAAAAGCGGCTCCTCAGTTGGTGCTGCTGGGATCCGATGCCTGGTTGTAGCATTGGCCACAGATGTGCCCCCCAGCTGGATACGCCTCTACACAGGTCTAGGCTCAAGACAGCCTGATGGATTTCCAAACTGTCCAGACTAATCCTGAACAGGTGGCACCCCCTCTGGAGCTACAGTAAGTTGTCCTAGACAAGTGCCTAGATCACATATGCCCAAGGCCGACCATGTACACTCACCATGACCAACTTATTGACAAAAGGCATGCGCAAAAATGAGACCTTTTCACTCCCTAACCTCACATGACTTGCACACTCACAAAATAAACAGTACAACAGCGTCGTATGCATTCAATAAAATCTTCACTTGTAGCTCAAAGCCAGAAAAGATGATGACTTGAGTTTGTGGTGATAGAATTTCAGGTTTAGCAGAGTAGAGCAGAGTACATAAATATGTCTGTTGTGTTTTCAGAAGGATCTTAACACCCAGATTATGGCTGGGGCTTTCACACAGTTGGGATATAAGTGATGGTGGAGATCGGAGAAAAGTTCTCACAATGGGCCTGATTCATAGGTGGACAGCAAGCAGTTGTTGTTTTCAGTTTGTGCGCATGCATCCCAGTGATTACCGCTCAAAGGTGTAGATCAAAGCTGCACACAGAGAGATGTCATTCCAGTGGGCGTTTCTGGGTGGTAACTGGGGGGTGGCTTGCCAGACACGGGAATGGGATGGTCTTAGGACGTAGTTGCTCTGACACAGGCAGCCATGTTCAGACAGAGAACTTGCGCCTCCATAGGGCTGGTGCATAGGACCAGAAGACAGAGCACCAGTGGTGGCTCCAGAGTAGGGGCTGCAGCTCACTTCAAAATTCAAATAGGAGAGCCACACCAACTGCCAACTGATTGGTTGCCATGGGCAACTTCTCCACTGGCTCACTTCTCCACTTTTATCACTGCTTAGTACATGTCCCCCTTATAGGCCCTACACACTGGCCGATTTTTTGAAAGATATGAACGATCTCGTTCATAAATGAACGAGAACTCGTTCATATCTTTCAGTGTGGAGGCTCCAGCGATGTACGATGCGCGGTCCCGCGCTCGTTCATCGCTGGTCCCCCGTCGGCTGTGCATGCAGGCCAATATGGACGATCTCGTCCATATTTGCCTGCAGTTCTATGGAGCCGCGTGACGGGGGGAGTGAAGAAACGTCACTCCCCCCGTCACTGCCCCCCCGCCGCCGGGTCGCTCGTCGGCCGTATCCGCCGTCGGGCAGCTCGGCGGCGGGTCGGCCAGTGTGTAGGGCCCCTAAGGGTCAGATGTACTAAGCTTTGGAGATTGGTAAATTGGAGAGAGAGAAACTACCAACCAATCAACTCCCAACTGTCATTTTTTCAAACAGGGCCTGTGACATGGCAGTTAGGAGCTGATTGGCTGGTCCTTTACACCTCTCCACTTTATCACTCTGCAAGGTTTAGTACATTTCCCCCTTACTACTTTTGTTGTCTGTCACTTACACTGTACATAATAACAGATGCACAGAGCAGCGCAGTGTGATACTGCCATAAATGGAGTTTTCTCTGCAAACCTTGCGCTCAGACCTGGGTAGAATCAGGGGAGAAGGAGAAAACAAATCCTTTGGAGAAGAGGAGACGACTTTCCGCTGTTTACACACGAGGCATTAGTATAAAAAGACTTTCTAATTTAATTTGCCGTTATCCCGTCATCTCTCAGTCTCTCCGCAGCTCAGTGCCAATGTGAGAGGCTCATTGGCCCGGGGCTCTTGTGATAGCACAACGTGCTTTATTTCCAAGTTATTCCAATAATGTTGTTTAGAACAGACAGTATGTGTTGGGGAGGGGGGGGGGGGGGGGGGGGTTACACAGACATTTGCCGTTTCATTGGTCTGTGGAACTAAAAAAGTCACTGCAGTGAAAAATCGACTTTTATAGCGATGTGCAGTGTGTCCGTATTTCATGAAGTTATATTGAGCCTGATTCTGAGCTAGGAGTAGAGTAAGTAATTGTGCCCGTGGAAACCATGTTACAAATACAAAGGGGTATATTTACTAAGCTCCCGATTTTGACCGTGATGGCGTTTTTTGTTCTAAGTGGCATCTCGGTCATTTACTAAACAGTAATCACGGCAGTGATGAGGCCATTCGTATTTTTTTTCTTGTCCAAGTGAAAAATTACGAATGAATACACCATCGGTCAAATTACGCCTGTTTAGATGTGAATCTCGGTCATTTACTAACCATTCGTAATTGTATTTGCTGCCGCGAAAATGGTTTCGCGGCCGCGAAAAATTACGATTCGCATTTTTTTCCTAAAAAAAAACGCGCCAGCCTTTGAAAACCGCGTTTACATGTGAACTGAATTATCCATTACTCACACCTGTTTTTTTGGCCCTATAAAAGTGTTTCAGGCACATTCTGAACTTCTCTCACTCTGAAATGGCGGCTGTGGTGTGTGGCAATGGATTTTTGTTGGCTGTGGGATACGTTAGACTGCTCCATGAGAATTCCAGGAATCAGGACCAGGTAAGTGAACATGGCCAACAGGTTGTCCAGGTACCGCGGAGGCTGCGCCAGCCTCGTTTTTTTAGAGGTCGTTTAAACCTAAATGCATTGTCCGATGATAGGGTCATACAGATGTTCCGCCTAAATAGAAACAACATTTTTCACCTGTATGACCTTGTCAAACTGGGCATAGACCCTGAGACAGCACGCTCTCGCTCTGTCTCAGGCCTACACAAACTCCTGGCTGTGTTACACTTTATGGCTACTGGGAGCTTCCAGGCTGTGGCAGGCGACGTCATTGGGATCTCACAGCCCACCTTTTCAAAATCTTTGATGCAGGTGAGTCTAAAAATACATATGCGGTTATGGCTAAGTGTTGCTTGTGTAAGTTGAAACACCACAGTATTGTAGAGAATACCTAACATGACACTCACCTTAGCTTATTTAATGTCCACTCAGGTTTTGGATGTGTTGGAGCCACACATTTAAGCCTCAATCTGCTTCCCTACTGAGGAGTCGGAGTGGAGTGCTGTCAGGGTAGCTTTCTATGAGCTTGCTGGCATGCCCAATGTGCTGGGGGCCATAGATTGCACACACGTTCAGCTGAGATCACCTAAGGGCCGCCAGTATATATATACTAATAGGCATATGGATCAATCAACTAATGTCCAGGTGGTCTGTGATGCAAACTTAAAAATTATGAGTGTTGTTGCAGGTTACCCTGGTGCCTGCCATGACTCCTTCATCCTCAGTCAGTCATCGCTCTTCGATAAATTTGAGGAGGGACAAATGCCTGATGGCTGGCTGTTGGGTATGTTGAAAATGTTATGTGTGTATGTCTTTTAACCACAGCCTAGATTTTGGAGGAGGTGAGAGAATAATCTAACATATGTCCTAATGTTGACTATATATGTTTTTCAGGTGATGGGGGTTACGGCTGCTACTCTTGGCTCCTTACTCCATTGTCCCTACCTGATTCTCCTGCTGAACACAGTTATAATCATGCACATAAGGCTACGCGGAATGTGATAGAAAGATGTTTTGGGGTGCTGAAGTCACGTTTTCGGTGTCTTGATAAATCTGGTGGCCTTTTGTTGTATAGTCCCTCAAAGGTGACTCGAATTGTGTTCTGCTGCTGTTTTCTCCATAATCTGTGTTTAAGTCAACATCTGGCACATGGTGAGGGAGAAAGCAGTCAGCAAGCAGAGGAGTTAGATACATCTGGTGACAGTGTGAGTACAATTGTAGGGAGGCAGGTACGTCAAGAAGTGATCGTGCGATATTTTACAGGTAAGTTTTATTATGCTGTAATTATCCTTCACTAAACACTTTGCTCTACTTTCTATTGTGTGTTCTGTTACTTACTGTTTGTTGTTTATAGTGGTGTGTCCATTGTGCTTAGTTGATGCTAACAAAACATTTACAGTCATTACCCTTGAAAAACATAACTACATACATACAGACCAGCTTCTTAAATTTTGGAGACGGACACAGGAATGTGTTTTTTTAACAAATTCTTTTATTTATTTGCACAAAAAGTTTTATGTTATTTTTTTCTTTTGTGTGTGCTGGGTGCTGGCTCACTGGCACGTGCTCTTGATGAACGCCGGACAGGGGAGGTTACTGGCGTTTGAACAGGGGTCGTGGTTCCCGAGCTGGAGGTAACTTGCTGAGCACCCATCATAGCAATATTGCTGCTCAGATTATTTAAACTGGCAATCAGCTGAGTGTTTGTAGCAGTGTGGCTGGCTACAATCCTGGATAAGGCCTCATTCACCACTTGATTGTGTTGAATTATCTGAACTAGTGCCTGCTGATGTCGCTGTTGTTCATCTATAATGCGGGATAAATTAGCATTCATTTGGCTGTTTTCTGCCCTAATTTGCTCCATAGAGGTAGCCATTCTCCCTACTTGTACTATTAGTCTGCCCGAGTTGCGACTAATACGCGGTAGATGATGGGGCAGACTGGCAAGGTGTTGTGTATGTTGGGTCAGGGTGGCATTGCTTTGGGCCTGTTGGCTTGTCCAACTTGCCCAAAAATCGTCCGGAATTTGGCTTGGGGGCGGAGCTTGTGGCAGTTGTGGACTGCTGGATGGTTGGGGTATATCCTGCAACTGGATTGGCATGCTTGGATCCACAGCTGTTAATTGCAGTGTGAAGGATGGCTGTTGTTCTGGTCCCTGCTGGTCCTCGGCGGACATCAGGTTGTGCTCTGTATGGGGTAGGCAACATGCAATGTTGTAATTTTTAGAATTTGTCAAGGCTAATGCAACACATTATTACATTCCTAAAACTACATTTTTGCATTAGTAGCTCTTGTTTTTTGCAACTTAAAAAATTGTTAACATTTTGTGATAAAAAAAACAACACAGGCGCAAACATTGGCAAATTAGCATATTCCTCACCTAACTAACTTCCCTCCACAACATTACACTGTTAGATTCCCTCCCCTCACCACGATATAGACTACTTACCTGTATAGTCCAGAGGAGCTGAGCAAGTAAGCCATCTACATACTGGACAGGGGCGATGTGTGAACACTGTAATAGGTTTTTTTTTGGGGCCCAAAATTTATTTGTCTTTATATTTTTGAAAAATGTGAACGTGTGTGTGCTTAATGTATACTCAAATCTGTTATTTTCATACAAATAGGTTGTCTAGACCATCCACTAAGACCTTATCTATTTTTAATAAAGCACCTTGAGCAATTGAAGACGTGACATCACATTGCTTGTTGAGGAAAACATGTAAACTCCAAACCAACTAACAACATCTTAAGTGTACTGTGTATATTATTGCTTATGTGTTTAATTTATGTTTTTACTCACCAGATAACTGAGGTGATCTGGGCTCATCACTCTGCGAACTCGCCAATAGTGCCAGTGGTGGCTGGGGTGACACTGCCGATAGTCTTCGCCTGGGTGGGGATGAGGGAGGTGCAGAATCAGAGCCAAGACGCCGTGTCTTAGTTGGCCTCCTGGGTAAGTGTCCCAAGCCCTGTGATGGGCGCCTTACAGGAGGTCGGCTTCCAGAAGCAGAACCTAGGTGCAAAATTTAGCATTATTATTTTGTACTTCTATGTGTTTTCAGAATATGTGACTACAGTGAAGACTTACCTGCAATACCACCATCATCCTGACTGGTCTGAGGCCTGTCTGGGCGGCTGGTCTGTGTGACTGTGGAAAAAGTGACCCCAACATTATTACCATGTTTTTTGTCAAATGAACCAGTGAAAACCATTAATGTACTGTAAGCATCTATTTGGTTTGGTTTCCAAAAAAAAAATAAGCTTAAGAGCTTCTATATTCATGATTTTTAGTTGAATATCAAAATGTACTTGATGTGGCACACAATAAAGTTTATACCTAAAAGATTTTGGACTCAGATATTGCAGAGATTCAGTACTTGGCAATTTTAAAATAATTTAATGTTTTAAAAATTGCCCCGCTTTTAAGTTTTTACTTAAAACAAATACATTTTGAGGTTTTAAAACAAACACACATGTTCAAGCATTATCGCAAAAAATTGCACCAAAAAAAAAAAAAAAAATTTAAAAAAACTGCACATGTTTTTGTTATAAAAAAAAAATAAAAAATAAAAAAGGAGCAAAAAAACACATTCAAAAAACAAACACACCTTAAGGGAGCATAGGCATGCAATCTGTTTTTTGCAAAAAAAAACATCCTTAAAACTTTAAAAATTACATTAAAGAAATTGAACACACATTTTAAGAACAATAATACAAAACAAACTTACCATCCTGCGTGGGTCGGTCCGAATCCCGGACATGAGTAGCAGACACCACCTCGCCAGGAATCAATGCCCGCACAGGCTCCTCCCAGTCCCGATAGCTTACACGTAAAGGTGGCCCACCTCCGGTTCTACGTGCAGATTTGGACTCTTTGGCCATCTTGGCCTTGACACGCCGCTTAATATCGTAAAATCGCTTGCGGCACGTGTCCTCTGTCCGCCTCACCACACCCTCACTATTTACAGCAAGTATAACTTGCCCCCACAGGGCAGACTTCCTGCGGGAGGACACCCTGGCAGCATCCTGACCAAACAATTGGCGATGGTGCTTCATCAGCTCACGTACCAACGCCATGTTTTCAGCATAGCTGAACTTTATATTCCTGCCAGTCTTGGTAGTGGTGCGTGGCTGCGGAGCCACAACACCATCACTATCACTGGAAAATCCAGCAACAGGCACCCCCTCCTCCTCCTCCTCACTAACCTCCTCCCTCTCACTACCCCCCTCCACCTCACTACCAGCCTCCACCTCACTACCAGCCTCCACCTCACTACCAGCCTCCACCTCACTACCAGCCTCCACCTCACTAACCTCCGCCACCACACTGACCTCTGAGTCGGACATGACAAACAACATAAAACACTGAAAAATGAAAACACAAAACACACTCCTCCACTACTCCTACTACACACCACACAGCCAACACACGCTCACTCACTCACAAACAATGACAAAAGACTGAAATAATAAAACAAGGACAAAAAAGCTTACAAACTGGGAAAAAACAATACTACAAAGTTCACAAGACTCCTAACACACACAGTACAGCACTCAACAATCACCAAACTCCTCTCCAAATCCACCAAAAACTCCACCAAACTCACCAACTCCAAATACACCTTCCTCTCTCCTCTCCACTAGCTAAACCCACGAGGTGCGGAGTGTTTGGGGCGTTTTTATAGTAACATGCACAGACACTCCTCCTTTACGAATACAACCAATCACGGCCGCGTGACGTAAACGAAACTTAGAAGTCAAAACGCGGCAGCAAATTCCAAATCACTGCCGTAACAGACTTGTGACGCAGTCGTAAAAAAAAAACCCCCAACGCGGCCGCGAAATAGCAAACGCGGCCGCAATCAACAGCAGAAAAGCACGAATGACATCGACATCGGAAGATTGAAAAAATACGAATACGAACGCTTAGTAAATGAGTCGTAATCAATTCAAAAAGTTGCAAGTTTACACTGTCGATGTCAGTCGCGATTGAACTTGAACATGATTCTGAAATATACGAATCTTAGTAAATAAACCCCAAAGAGTGCAAATATATTTAATATGTTTGCATGTGGGGTAAATACTAGAGATGTGCACTTGAAATTTTTCGGGTTTTGTGTTTTGGTTTTGGGTTCGGTTCTGCGGCCGTGTTTTGGGTTCGACCGCGTTTTGGCAAAACCTCACCGAATTTTTTTTGTCGGATTCGGGTGTGTTTTGGATTCGGGTGTTTTTTTCAAAAAACACTAAAAAACAGCTTAAATCATAGAATTTGGGGGTCATTTTGATCCCAAAGTATTATTAACCTCAAAAACCATAATTTCCACTCATTTTCAGTCTATTCTGAACACCTCACAATATTATTTTTAGTCCTAAAATTTGCACCGAGGTCGCTGGATGACTAAGCTAAGCGACCCTAGTGGCCGACACAAACACCTGGCCCATCTAGGAGTGGCACTGCAGTGTCACGCAGGATGGCCCTTCCAAAAAACACTCCCCAAACAGCACATGACGCAAAGAAAAAAAGAGGCGCAATGAGGTAGCTGTGTGAGTAAGATAAGCGACCCTAGTGGCCGACACAAACACCTGGCCCATCTAGGAGTGGCACTGCAGTGTCACGCAGGATGGCCCTTCCAAAAAACACTCCCCAAACAGCACATGACGCAAAGAAAAAAAGAGGCGCAATGAGGTAGCTGTGTGAGTAAGCTAAGCGACCCTAGTGGCCGACACAAACACCTGGCCCATCTAGGAGTGGCACTGCAGTGTCACGCAGGATGGCCCTTCCAAAAAACACTCCCCAAACAGCACATGACGCAAAGAAAAAAAGAGGCGCAATGAGGTAGCTGTGTGAGTAAGCTAAGCGACCCTATTGGCCGACACAAACACCTGGCCCATCTAGGAGTGGCACTGCAGTGTCACGCAGGATGGCCCTTCCAAAAAACACTCCCCAAACAGCACATGACGCAAAGAAAAAAAGAGGCGCAATGAGGTAGCTGTGTGAGTAAGATAAGCGACCCTAGTGGCCGACACAAACACCTGGCCCATCTAGGAGTGGCACTGCAGTGTCACGCAGGATGGCCCTTCCAAAAAACACTCCCCAAACAGCACATGACGCAAAGAAAAAAAGAGGCGCAATGAGGTAGCTGTGTGAGTAAGATAAGCGACCCTAGTGGCCGACACAAACACCTGGCCCATCTAGGAGTGGCACTGCAGTGTCACGCAGGATGGCCCTTCAAAAAAACACTCCGCAAACAGCACATGACGCAAAGAAAAAAAGAGGCGCAATGAGGTAGCTGTGTGAGTAAGATAAGCGACCCTAGTGGCCGACACAAACACCTGGCCCATCTAGGAGTGGCACTGCAGTGTCACGCAGGATGGCCCTTCAAAAAAATACTCCCCAAACAGCACATGACGCAAAGAAAAATTAAAGAAAAAAGAGGTGCAAGATGGAATTGTCCTTGGGCCCTCCCACCCACCCTTATGTTGTATAAACAGGACATGCACACTTTAACCAACCCATCATTTCAGTGACAGGGTCTGCCACACGACTGTGACTGAAATGACGGGTTGGTTTGGACCCCCACCAAAAAAGAAGCAATTAATCTCTCCTTGCACAAACTGGCTCTACAGAGGCAAGATGTCCACCTCATCATCATCCTCCGATATATCACCGTGTACATCCCCCTCCTCACAGATTATCAATTCGTCCCCACTGGAATCCACCATCTCAGCTCCCTGTGTACTTTGTGGAGGCAATTGCTGCTGTCAATGTCTCCACGGAGGAATTGATTATAATTCATTTTAATGAACATCATCTTCTCCACATTTTCTGGAAGTAACCTCGTACGCCGATTGCTGACAAGGTGAGCGGCGGCACTAAACACTCTTTCGGAGTACACACTTGTGGGAGGGCAACTTAGGTAGAATAAAGCCAGTTTGTGCAAGGGCCTCCAAATTGCCTCTTTTTCCTGCCAGTATAAGTACGGACTGTCTGACGTGCCTACTTGGATGCGGTCACTCATATAATCCTCCACCATTCTTTCAATGGGGAGAGAATCATATGCAGTGACAGTAGACGACATGTCCGTAATCGTTGTCAGGTCCTTCAGTCCGGACCAGATGTCAGCATCAGCAGTCGCTCCAGACTGCCCTGCATCACCGCCAGCGGGTGGGCTCGGAATTCTGAGCCTTTTCCTCGCACCCCCAGTTGCGGGAGAATGTGAAGGAGGAGATGTTGACAGGTCGCGTTCCGCTTGACTTGACAATTTTCTCACCAGCAGGTCTTTGAACCCCAGCAGACTTGTGTCTGCCGGAAAGAGAGATCCAAGGTAGGTTTTAAATCTAGGATCGAGCACGGTGGCCAAAATGTAGTGATCTGATTTCAACAGATTGACCACCCGTGAATCCTTGTTAAGCGAATTAAGGGCTCCATCCACAAGTCCCACATGCCTAGCGGAATCGCTCCGTGTTAGCTCCTCCTTCAATGTCTCCAGCTTCTTCTGCAAAAGCCTGATGAGGGGAATGACCTGACTCAGGCTGGCAGTGTCTGAACTGACTTCACGTGTGGCAAGTTCAAAGGGCAGCAGAACCTTGCACAACGTTGAAATCATTCTCCACTGCGCTTGAGAGAGGTGCATTCCACCTCCTATATCGTGCTGAATTGTATAGGCTTGAATGGCCTTTTGCTGCTCCTCCAACCTCTGAAGCATATATAGGGTTGAATTCCACCTCGTTACCACTTCTTGCTTCAGATGATGGCAGGGCAGGTTCAGGCGTTTTTGGTGTTGCTCCAGTCTTCTGTACGTGGTGCCTGTACGACGAAAGTGTCCCGCAATTCTACTGGCCACCGACAGCATCTCTTGCACGCCCCTGTCGTTTTTTTAAAAATTCTGCACCACCAAATTCAAGGTATGTGCAAAACATGGGACGTGCTGGAATTTGCCCATATTTAATGCACACACAATATTGCTGGCGTTGTCCGATGCCACAAATCCACAGGAGAGTCCAATTGGGGTAAGCCATTCCGCGATGATCTTCCTCAGTTGCCGTAAGAGGTTTTCAGCTGTGTGCGTATTCTGGAAACCGGTGATACAAAGCGTAGCCTGCCTAGGAAAGAGTTGGCGTTTGCGAGATGCTGCTACTGGTGCCGCCGCTGCTGTTCTTGCGGCGGGAGTCCATACATCTACCCAGTGGGCTGTCACAGTCATATAGTCCTGACCCTGCCCTGCTCCACTTGTCCACATGTCCGTGGTTAAGTGGACATTGGGTACAACTGCATTTTTTAGGACACTGGTGAGTCTTTTTCTGACGTCCGTGTACATTCTCGGTATCGCCTGCCTAGAGAAGTGGAACCTAGATGGTATTTGGTAACGGGGGCACACTACCTCAAGAAATTGTCTAGTTCCCTGTGAACTAACAGCGGATACCGGACGCACGTCTAACACCAACATAGTTGTCAAGGCCTCAGTTATCCGCTTTGCAACAGGATGACTGCTGTGATATTTCACCTTCCTCGCAAAGGACTGTTGGACAGTCAATTGCTTGGTGGAAGTAGTAAAAGTGGGCTTACGACTTCCCCTCTGGGATGACCATCGACTCCCAGCAGCAACAACAGCAGCGCCAGCAGCAGTAGGCGTTACACGCAAGGATGCATCGGAGGAATCCCAGGCAGGAGAGGACTCGTCAGAATTGCCAGTGACATGGCCTGCAGGACTATTGGCATTCCTGGGGAAGGAGGAAATTGACACTGAGGGAGTTGGTGGGGTGGTTTGCGTGAGCTTGGTTACAAGAGGAAGGGATTTACTGGTCTGTGGACTGCTTCCGCTGTCGCCCAAAGTTTTTTAACTTGTCACTGACTTATTATGAATGCGCTGCAGGTGACGTATAAGGGAGGATGTTCCGAGGTGGTTAACGTCCTTACCCCTACTTATTACAGCTTGACAAAGGCAACACACGGCTTGACAAATGTTGTCCGCATTTCTGTTGAAATACTTCCACACCGAAGAGCTGATTTTTTTGGTATTTTCACCAGGCATGTCAACGGCCATATTCCTCCCACGGACAACAGGTGTCTCCCCGGGTGCCTGACTTAAACAAACCACCTCACCATCAGAATCCTCCTTGTCAATTTCCTCCCCAGCGCCAGCAACACCCATATCCTCCTCATCCTGGTGTACTTCAACACTGACATCTTCAATCTGACTATCAGGAACTGGACTGCGGGTGCTCCTTCCAGCACTTGCAGGGGGCGTGCAAATGGTGGAAGGCGCATGCTCTTCACGTCCAGTGTTGGGAAGGTCAGGCATCGCAACCGACACAATTGGACTCTCCTTGTGGATTTGGGATTTCGAAGAACGCACAGTTCTTTGCGGTGCTTTTGCCAGCTTGAGTCTTTTCATTTTTCTAGCGAGAGGCTGAGTGCTTCCATCCTCATGTGAAGCTGAACCACTAGCCATGAACATAGGCCAGGGCCTCAGCCGTTCCTTGCCACTCCGTGTGGTAAATGGCATATTGGCAAGTTTACGCTTCTCCTCCGACAATTTTATTTTAGATTTTTGAGTCCTTTTTTTACTGATATTTGGTGTTTTGGATTTTACATGCTCTGTACTATGACATTGGGCATCGGCCTTGGCAGACGACGTTGCTGGCATTTCATCGTCTCGGCCATGACTAGTGGCAGCAGCTTCAGCACGAGGTGGAAGTCGATCTTGATCTTTCCCTAATTTTGGAACCTCAACATTTTTGTTCTCCATATTTTAATAGGCACAACTAAAAGGCACCTCAGGTAAACAATGGAGATGGATGGATACTAGTATACTTATGGATGGACGAGCGACTGCCGACACAGAGGTAGCTACAGCCGTGGACTACCGTACTGTGTCTGCTGCTAATATAGACTGGATGATAATGAGATAAAATTAAAATATATATATATATATCACACTAGTACTGCAGCCGGACAGGTATATATTATGTAATGACGGACCTGCTGGACACTGTCTGTCAGCACTGCAGACTCCTAAAGTAAGCTACTAGTATCAAGAAGATAGAAAAAAAAAATAAACCACGGGTAGGTGGTATACAATTATGGATGGACGAGCGACTGCCGACACAGAGGTAGCTACAGCCGTGGACTACCGTACTGTGTCTGCTGCTAATATAGACTGGATGATAATGAGATAAAATTAAAATATATATATATATCACACTAGTACTGCAGCCGGACAGGTATATATTATGTAATGACGGACCTGCTGGACACTGTCTGTCAGACTCAGCACTGCAGACTCCTAAAGTAAGCTACTAGTATCAAGAAGATAGAAAAAAAAAAAACCACGGGTAGGTGGTATACAATTATGGATGGACGAGCGACTGCCGACACAGAGGTAGCTACAGCCGTGGACTACCGTACTGTGTCTGCTGCTAATATAGACTGGATGATAATGAGATAAAATTAAAATATATATATATATATATCACACTAGTACTGCAGCCGGACAGGTATATATTATGTAATGACGGACCTGCTGGACACTGTCTGTCAGCACTGCAGACTCCTAAAGTAAGCTACTAGTATCAAGAAGATAGAAAAAAAAAATAAACCACGGGTAGGTGGTATACAATTATGGATGGACGAGCGACTGCCGACACAGAGGTAGCTACAACCGTGGACTACCGTACTGTGTCTGCTGCTAATATAGACTGGATGATAATGAGATAAAATTAAAATATATATATATATCACACTAGTACTGCAGCCGGACAGGTATATATTATGTAATGACGGACCTGCTGGACACTGTCTGTCAGACTCAGCACTGCAGACTCCTAAAGTAAGCTACTAGTATCAAGAAGATAGAAAGAAAAAAAAACCACGGGTAGGTGGTATACAATTATGGATGGACGAGCGACTGCCGACACAGAGGTAGCTACAGCCGTGGACTACCGTACTGTGTCTGCTGCTAATATAGACTGGATGATAATGAGATAAAATTAAAATATATATATATATCACACTAGTACTGCAGCCGGACAGGTATATATTATGTAATGACGGACCTGCTGGACACTGTCTGTCAGCACTGCAGACTCCTAAAGTAAGCTACTAGTATCAAGAAGATAGAAAAAATAAATAAACCACGGGTAGGTGGTATACAATTATGGATGGACGAGCGACTGCCGACACAGAGGTAGCTACAGCCGTGGACTACCGTACTGTGTCTGCTGCTAATATAGACTGGATGATAATGAGATAAAATTAAAATATATATATATATCACACTAGTACTGCAGCCGGACAGGTATATATTATGTAATGACGGACCTGCTGGACACTGTCTGTCAGACTCAGCACTGCAGACTCCTAAAGTAAGCTACTAGTATCAAGAAGATAGAACAAAAAAAACCACGGGTAGGTGGTATACAATTATGGATGGACGAGCGACTGCCGACACAGAGGTAGCTACAGCCGTGGACTACCGTACTGTGTCTGCTGCTAATATAGACTGGATGATAATGAGATAAAATTAAAATATATATATATATATCACACTAGTACTGCAGCCGGACAGGTATATATTATGTAATGACGGACCTGCTGGACACTGTCTGTCAGCACTGCAGACTCCTAAAGTAAGCTACTAGTATCAAGAAGATAGAAAAAAAAACCACGGGTAGGTGGTATACAATTATGGATGGACGAGCGACTGCCGACACAGAGGTAGCTACAGCCGTGGACTACCGTACTGTGTCTGCTGCTAATATAGACTGGATGATAATGAGATAAAATTAAAATATATATATATATATCACACTAGTACTGCAGCCGGACAGGTATATATTATGTAATGACGGACCTGCTGGACACTGTCTGTCAGCACTGCAGACTCCTAAAGTAAGCTACTAGTATCAAGAAGATAGAAAAAATAAATAAACCACGGGTAGGTGGTATACAATTATGGATGGACGAGCGACTGCCAACACAGAGGTAGCTACAGCCGTGGACTACCGTACTGTGTCTGCTGCTAATATAGACTGGATGATAATGAGATAAAATTAAAATATATATATATATCACACTAGTACTGCAGCCGGACAGGTATATATTATGTAATGACGGACCTGCTGGACACTGTCTGTCAGACTCAGCACTGCAGACTCCTAAAGTAAGCTACTAGTATCAAGAAGATAGAAAAAAAAAAAAACCACGGGTAGGTGGTATACAATTATGGATGGACGAGCGACTGCCGACACAGAGGTAGCTACAGCCGTGGACTACCGTACTGTGTCTGCTGCTAATATAGACTGGATGATAATGAGATAAAATTAAAATATATATATATATCACACTAGTACTGCAGCCGGACAGGTATATATTATGTAATGACGGACCTGCTGGACACTGTCTGTCAGCACTGCAGACTCCTAAAGTAAGCTACTAGTATCAAGAAGATAGAAAAAAAAAAAAAACACGGGTAGGTGGTATACAATTATGGATGGACGAGCGACTGCCGACACAGAGGTAGCTACAGCCGTGGACTACCGTACTGTGTCTGCTGCTAATATAGACTGGATGATAAATAATGAGATAAAATTAAAATATATATATATATCACACTAGTACTGCAGCCGGACAGGTATATATTATGTAATGACGGACCTGCTGGACACTGTCTGTCAGCACTGCAGACTCCTAAAGTAAGCTACTAGTATCAAGAAGATAGAAAAAAAAAAAACCACGGGTAGGTGGTATACAATTATGGATGGACGAGCGACTGCCGACACAGAGGTAGCTACAGCCGTGGACTACCGCACTGTGTCTGCTGCTAATATAGACTGGATGATAATGAGATAAAATTAAAATATATATATATATCACACTAGTACTGCAGCCGGACAGGTATATATTATGTAATGACGGACCTGCTGGACACTGTCTGTCAGCACTGCAGACTCCTAAAGTAAGCTACTAGTATCAAGAAGATAGAAAAAAAAAAAAACCACGGGTAGGTGGTATACAATTATGGATGGACGAGCGACTGCCGACACAGAGGTAGCTACAGCCGTGGACTACCGTACTGTGTCTGCTGCTAATATAGACTGGATGATAATGAGATAAAATGAAAATATATATATATATCACACTAGTACTGCAGCCGGACAGGTATATATTATGTAATGACGGACCTGCTGGACACTGTCTGCAGAATGCGTTTATAAAAACACCACACGACGAGTGTTTAACTTTTTCAGGCAGACAATCACAATATACTGGTGGTCAGCAGACAATCACAATACTGGTGGTCAGTGGTCACTGGTCAGTCACACTGGCAGTGGCACTCTGGCAGCAAAAGTGTGCACTGTACTTAAAATATGTACTCCTGCTATAACTGCTCCCCAGTCTCCCCCACAATTAAGCTGTGTGAGCAGTGAGCACTCAGCACAGTCAGATAATGATATACAGTATTACATATGATGCAGCACACTGGGCTGAGCACAGATATGGTATGTGTGACTGTGTCACACTGTGTATCGTTTTTTTTCAGGCAGAGAACGGATTAATTAAACTGGTGGCACTGGTCACTGGTCACACTATCAGCAGCAAGTAGTACTCCTCCTATATGCTCCCCAAAATTTGTGTCTCTCTCTAGTACTAGTCACTCTAAACGGAGAGGACGCCAGCCACGTCCTCTCCCTATCAATCTCAATGCACGTGTGAAAATGGCGGCGACGCGCGGCTCCTTATATAGAATCCGAGTCTCGCGATAGAATCCGAGCCTCGCGAGAATCCGACAGCGGGATGATGACGTTCGGGCGCGCTCGGGTTAACCGAGCAAGGCGGGAAGATCCGAGTCGCTCGGCCCCGTGTAAAAAAACCTGAAGTTCGGGCGGGTTCGGATTCCGAGGAACCGAACCCGCTCATCTCTAGTAAATACAGGCTGCTTTTGCATGTAGCCCCCAAATAGTTTATTTTTACACTGCAATTTAGATTTGAGTCTGGACACGCCCCACCCAAATCTAACTCTCTGCACATGTTATGTCTGCCCCACCTGGACTGCAGCATGGTATTGCGTACTTGGTATTTTTTTGCTTTACTGCCACCTTGAAATCAGGAACAATGTATTTATTATCCAATCCATCTCAGCAGTTTTCTTGCAATACTAATACACAAAAAGTATATTCATTTCCAGTCGCTTTACTGTAGTCTATTGGGGACATTTCCAAGTCACAATGCGAAAGGACAGGCGACACCCACACCAACAAACCATACCAGTCATGGGCACATCTAAGGGCCTAATTCAGACCTGATCGCAAAAGCAAAATCTTTCTCTAATGGGCAAAACCATGTGCACTGCAGGTGGGGCAGATGTAACGTGCAGAGAGAGTTAGATTTGGGTGGGTTAAATTGTTTCTGTGCAGGGCTTTATTTTTATACTGCAATTTTCTATAGATTTCAGTTTGAACACACCCCACCCAAATCCCAAATCTAACTCTCTCTGCACATGCAGAGGTGTAGCTAGGTTCCATGGTGCCCGGAGCAAGGGTATGTTTTAGTGCCCCCTCCCCTGTACTGAATTAAGAGCCTAGCCAACATGTGGTGGCAGGTTACATTTGAAAATAAAACATATTTCAAAATCCTAAATTGGTGATAGCCAGTTCTAGGCCTTGCGGAACTCAGGGTGCATCAAAAATATAGGCGCTTGGCTTCATGGGGATGGGGTGTGGCCACAGAATAGTACCAATTCCCTTTACACAGCACAGTAGTGTCCATTAATTACATTACATCACACAGTAGTACCCCTTATATATGTTATGCTATGTAGCAGAGAGTGGTGCTGCAGAAGCCTGGGCAGAAAGAGGTGCTGCAGCATCTGAAATAGAGACATGTGCTGCAGATTCCAGAAAAGAGAGAGATGATGCAGAAGCTAGGGCAGAGAGAGGTGCTGCAGCATCTGGAATAGAGACATGTGCTGCAGATTGCAGAAAAGAGAGAGATGATGCAGAAGCTAGGGCAGAGAGAGGTGCTGTAGCAGCTGGGCTAGACAGAGAGAGGTGCTACAGCAACAGGTGCAAAGAATGGTGCTGCAGGACAGAAGTCCCCCTGCTGCACAGCTACAAGCAGACCATGAGACATATAAAGAGGGTGTGCAGAGCTCCAGCATGTGTCCGCTGTCAGTGCCTCCTGCTGTCGCCTCTGGCCTGCCCTGTTCCCTACATACTGTATTTTCTGAGTCCGAGTCAGTGTGCGCCCTCTCTGCTGCTCCTGCTCTGCAGCTGCTATACAGCAGTCCACAGTGCAGCGTGAGGAGGGAGGATGGTGATGCGCCCTCTACATTTTTTGGTGCCTGGAGCTTGCGCTGCACCGGAGCCACCCTCGCTACACCCCTGTGCACATGTTAAATCTGCCCCCCTCACCACCCCCTTGCAGTGCAACATGGTTTTGCTCATTAGAGAAAAATGTTGCCGTTGCAATCAGGTCTGAATTAGGCCCTATGATGGGTGCAAGGTGTGGTCCCATGGTCAGCTCAGGGCTAGTGGGGAAGTGGCAGGGTAGTCGCGAAAGGAGGGGTTGTCTGCTAATTACCCTTGTCTATGGGGCTCTGTGGGGACCCATTCCATGGCAACCAAGGACTCTAGAGGCAGAGCAATGCCTTGCGGCAGTGCACACACAATGTAAACAGTAAAATATTTTTTCAGAGCGGGCGTGACCATGTCCCGACGCTTACCCATGCGTTGGCAGAAAAAAGTCAGGAAGAGACCACTTTTTTTAATGCAGGGATTGGCACCTGCAGGTTTTGTGCCGCAACCAGTAGAGACATCAGGGCTGCGTTGATCTACCTCACACCGGTACAAATTCGAAAAGGGGGCATGGGTGGCCACAAGTAAAGGGGACGTGGCCACGCCCCTTTCCCTATCCTTTAAATGACTAGACGTACATGTAACTAACTTGTGTCCCTACGGTATACCTATCTGTGTAACTTTACTTGCCCCCCCCCCCCCCCCCCCCACACACACACACACACACCTGCTTACCTGTTACCTACTTGGCTGTTGTATAGCAAACCGAAGACAAATTCCTAGTATACGTAAGTATACCTGGCCAATAAAGCTGATTCTGATTCTGATTCTGATGGAAGTTTGGAGAGCCAAAAATCGGTACAGACCATAAAATAAAGGTACTGTACCTGCCAAAAAGGTACAGCTGGAGGGTATGCTGTGTGTATATGGGTGTGGATCCTACTGACATTACTACTCTCTAATGCTGTCACTCCTTATCTATTTATACCACTTACTAATACCCCTTTTCCACTAGCTCAAAAAACACGGGTAAATGCACGGGGGCGCGCATTTACCCGTGTTTTTTGCAAGTGGAAAAGGGTAAACCCGGATCAAGTGACCCGTGAATCCTACCCGGCTATTTACCTGGGTAGGACACGGGACTGATCCGGGTAGGGTTGTAGTGTAAACGGGAGCCGTGTCGATGCGACACGGCTCCCATTTACACTGTATGGAAGGGCGGCGCTGGGAGATCATGTGATCTCCCTGCGCCGCCCCTGCCGCGTCACTAGAAGCGTCACCAACCCGGCATATGCCGGGTTGTGACTGCTGATGGGAAAGGGGCCGAGCACGGGTCGCAGCAGGGGGCAGCTCCCGTGTCAGGCTCCCGGCTGCGACCCGTGCTCGTAAGTGGAAAAGGGGTCAGCCTCATTTTATAACCTCTGCCAATGCTTACCCACAGTATGTATTTTAATTTGCATTCTCTCTAATATTGATGGCGTTAAAATACCGGCTTTTAGGATCCCGGTGTTCAGGAGACCGAAGCTGGAATCCCGACAGCGAGCCGCGAAGGGGACTCTGCCTTGCTACCGGAATTCCAGCAGACCACTGACAGCCGTCATCCCGTCTGCCGGTAAAACATACCGAACCCATCTAATAATATCACTCTGTTTCTAACTATCTCAGCCACTAATCATCCACAGGATTCCGAGACTGATATCAATGAAAGATACACTATAATACTTGTATTAGCCCCAATGACCGCCTGCAGGAGCTCTCTGATAGCGTCCAACGTTGGCCGCTTTATATATACACACCATCTCTTTTTACTTCTGTCATTTTGCGATTTTTTTGTTGGTTTATGTTTAGATGAAGCTCTTGCGAATTATCCGGAATAAAATGTCCTGGACGTTATGTTGATGCAGACGGATTTCCAAGAACATTATGAAACAATGGGATATAATCAGGGGATTGACAGGTGTCCTGCAGTTTATCAGATTGAACCAGTGATCCTTTGTCCTCAGTATTGATGTGAGGATGGTAAGATGTAAAACGTCTCTGCTGATATAACGTATGTGTGTAGCCCTCCCTGGCAGTAATCTGTGCACACACATAATATAGTAGTAAGATGGATCAGTTATCAGATGAAGCATTGACGGCTCTCATTCCAATTAGCACCAAATATGAGATTGCAGTGGAAGTCGTGCGAGTCCACTTTTTGCAATTACGAGGAGCCGGCGATCATCGCAGCCGATGTAATTGGGCCACTCTTGTTAATGCATCACAAAGGGAGCACTTGATTTGGAAGACTGTATGTGTGTCAGATGAACAGTGGTCTGTCTACGGAGTCAGCATTCTGGGCTGTGAGTAGACGGCCATCTATATGCAGCTGAGCGTGTGATGTAGGATCTAGTGATGTATTCAACACACAGAGATTCATGATGGAAAAGGAAAAAAATACAGCATGTTTTCTTCATTTAACTGTTTAAGCATCAATCAACCCTTCCGCCTCCTGGACAGTAATCTGCAATTGAATTTTATATTGCTGCTAACTATGTCGAGCTAACTAGATTAAATGTAAAAAAAAAAAAAAAAAATACAAAACATAATTTTAATCAATACATCAATTATTTAGTTGCTTCCTTCAGGCAGGCATTACAGGGCCGTCCCCGCCAGGTTCACCAGAAGCCTCAAAAGTTTCTTTCCCCAAACGGTCCGCCTGCTGAACTCCTGAACAGTGACTGACTAGACGTACATGTAACTCACTTGTGTCCCTTTGGTATACCTATCTGACTGACTTTACTTGCCCCCACCCCCCCACCTGCTTATCTGTTACCTACTTGGCTGTTGTATAGCGAACAGAAGACAAATCCCTAGTATATGCAAGTATACCTGGCCAATAAAGCTGATTCTGATTTTAACTCACCTATAACCCCAACCTTTTGATACCGAAAAGGACCCCACTGTTTGCTAACATGGTTTTAGCCATGAACATAACCTATCTAGCCATTTCTATGGAGTATTTAGACAGTGTTACTTCAGTATTGAAGTATAACCAATGTTATTTTTTGTTTTTCCATTAGGAGCCAGAATAACAAGACTGAAAGATAGGTACTGGCGCCGGCTGAAATCGAATATGAGATGAATGACTCAAATAGTGAAATATTAAAAATTATATTTAATAAACATGCATCAAAAAAGAGGATATTTCATCCCTCAAAGATAAAACACAAGCAATTGCTGTACAATAAAAAGGTGCTTTGTAGGATCCCACTAAGTTAACCCTTTTAGGGGTAGTGTCCACAATTCCTGGCTAGGACACTTATCCACATTTGCCCACAAGTTCAATTAAGTATGAGGTAAATTACCAGACTGGATTCCAGGCTCCTGAGGAAGCTGGCATCCATCAGACCAGCGAAACGCGTTGAGCTCCAGCTTGTAGGACCACAAGTACCAGCACTCTCATCCACCTCCTGGCAACCTTTGGACCTATCAGCTTCCACTAGGATGAAATTCCGACACAAGTTCTCCATTTGACTTGGACTCATCCCCTTCTGCCATTTGGTTCTCCATTGCAAAAGAGACCTAGGGGACTTATCTGGAATCCAGTCTGGTAATTTACCTCATACTTAATTGAACTTGTGGGCAAATGTGGATAAGTGTCCTAGCCAGGAATTGTGGACATTACCCCTAAAAGGGTTAACTTGGTGGGATCCTACAAAGCACCTTTTTATTGTACAGCAATTGCTTGTGTTTTATCTTTGAGGGATGAAATATCCTCTTTTTTGATGCATGTTTATTAAATATAATTTTTAATATTTCACTATTTGAGTCATTCATCTAATATTCGATTTCAGCCGGCGCCAGTACCTATCTTTCTGCCTTACCTGTATCATTTAGGGAACTGACCTTCCCTGTACAGGCTGCCGCTGACAGCGCACTTCATTTGTATATTTCATCTTTTTCAGAATACCAAGACTGTTGGAAGCCCCCGCTCTTGCACATGACACATGCAACGGCCCATAAGAAATGCGAGGAGTTTGCAGGTCAGTACCTGCTACCGTCATAAATTGACCTTTATTGATGGTCATTGCAAAGGAGAGCTGGATTGGAAATTGCAATCTCTTGAATTCAAATGGCATATGTGTGTTGGTCTGAGAAGGATGTTCACTCCTCGCAGGAAGGAAATTATGATTCTCAGTGGGAAGTGGCAGCAGTGACCCTACTTGATCGTAGACTTGACCCTGAACTTTACATGAACCCTGACCCTGAACTTAATCCCCTGCTGTAATGACTTAATCCCCTGATGTATTGTTCTCTGTATTGTATTGCTGCTGAGAACAATAGATGAATGGTTTATGTAACTAAACCATGGTGTGCCTAGGCGCAGCAAAGAACTCAAGATAAAGGTGGACCCATCTGTATGTTGAATCACCACTGGACCTATTACTCCAAAGGATGACATTTGGAGAGCAGAGTGATATTTTCGAATGTCTGAGCAAAACACTTTTGATGTATTGTGTGTTCCAGCAACCAGAGACATAAGTGGCTCAGCTGGGTCCAAGAGCGGTGGGAGTGTCACCTTGCCCCCACAGCAGCACATACCAGATGCTTCTTTGCCCCATGTCTTAGCACTGCAGTGCATGCATTGCCTGGACATGTTCCCAGTATTTACCTTAGGGTGCATCTCATACTGGATATTTGCATCATAGTGAAATGCAGCATGTTTAAAGTCTTGCCATGGCTTTAATCTGAGAGCTGCAGTTCTTGCAGCATTAGCAGATTGTTGAATATGTGTTGCTGCTGGAAACATCATGGTTCCATAGACTGTAGTTTGTACAGCATTGACTGACTCGTGGGTTTGTCTTGCAGCTGGGGACTCTATGGCCCTGGATGTAGCAGTTTGTACAGCCTTGATTGACTGACACATTTGTCTTGCAGTTGGGGACTCCATGGCCCAGGTTGCTGCATGTCTAGCAGCATTAGCAGATTGGCGAGCCAACCTTGCATTGAGTGATTCTTTGTGTTGAGTGGATGCTTGTCTTTCTTGTTGAGCAGCCAAGCGTGCTTGTACTACCCCTGAAGTCTCCTCACATCTTGCTGCTCTTTAACTACTAGCAGCCGAGGAGCTGTGACCCAGACTGGATAATATTTTTTTTTCTGGTGGAATGGCTTTTCTGAAACCTTGGAGAGAGAGAAAGTGAACACAGACAAAGTACCAACCAATCAGCTCCTAACTGACATTTTTCAAATACAGCCTGTAACATGGCAGTTAGTAGCTGATTGGCCGGTACTTTATCTCTTTACAACTGTCAGGCGTTGACATATCGCCCCCATTATCTTATAACTGTACCCTCATCATCAACTTGGACATTTCTTATTGCTCAATTTAGGGGTTTAAGACTTTTAACTTCCTAATATTATGTGTATAGTTACTATATATACAATTACTTATCTGCCTGTAATAAAACTTCCACTTCACAAGTGTGAATTTACTACAGTGCATCCGGAAAGTATTCACAGCGCTTCACTTTATCCACATTTTGTTATGTTACAGCCTTATTTTTCCCCCTCAACATTCTACACACAATATCCCATAATGACAAGGTGAAAAATGTTTTTATGAGATTTTTGCACATTTATTAAAAATAAAAAACTAAGGGGTATATTCAATTGAAGTCGAAAGCTGCCATCTGTCGAAAAGACAGCAGTTTTTGACTTTTTTAGGTCAGGATGGGGTTCCGACCTATTCAATCTAACCCCAATTTATTCGAAAAGTCGAAGAATTCGACTTGTCGAAAAGCACGTGGATCGGCGGAATAGCTGCCGATCTTTTTGACAATCTCAATTTGATTTTAAAAAAAGTCGAAGTGAGATGCGGGAGCAGAGACGGCGGAGAGCCGCGGGCAGACGGGGGAGAGCTGCGCCGGAGGATGTCACAGCCGCCGTTCACAGCAGCGTCCACCCGGCTCCAGCAAGCGAGACCTCGCTTGCTGGAGCCGGCTGGATGCTGCCGTGAGCGGCGGCTGTGATGTGGGGACGGGGAGAGGCAGAGACAGAGGGGAAAGATGGGGGGAGAGCCGCGGGCAGACGGGGGAGAGCAGTGCTACAGCAGCGGCTATATAGCTGCTGCTGTAGCGCTGCTCTCCCCCATCTGCCCGCGGCTCTCCCCCTTCTAAGCTCCCGCACCTCAATTCGACTTTTTTTTAAAGTCGAATTGAGATTGCATTGAATAGCCCAGATCGGATCCACTCCGACAAATGAACGTCGGAATGGATCCGACTTCAATTGAATATACCCCTATGAAACCACATATAAATAAGTATTCACAGCCTTTGCTCAATACTTTGTTGATGCACCTTTGGCAGCAATTACAGCCTCAAGTCTTTTTGAATATGATGCCACAAGCTTGGCACACCTATCTTTGGGCAGTTTCGCCCATTCCTCTTTGCAGCACCTCTCAAGCTCCATCCATGTAAATTACATTATATGTTATTTTTGCATGATTATCTACATCGTTCTAGAGTATCTGTGTAATTATGGGTTCGCTGCAGATAATATATGGGACTGCCTGTATCTCGTGATGTTACGCTTCCTTCAGACTGCATATAACATATATTAGGAAATAATCCCTGTAAGTCAGGGGCAGATGTATTAACCTGGAGAAGGCATAAGGAAGTGATAGACCAGTGCTATGTGCAAGGTGATAAAGGCACTAGCCAATCAGCTCCAATATGTAAATTAACAGTTAGGATATGATTGGCTGGTGTGTTATCACCTTGCACATATCACTGGTTTATCACTTCCTTATGCCTTCTCCAGGTTAATACATCTGCCCCTCAGTGCTAAAGTTAAATATTGACTGTTCTTTACATGAAGGATTAATTTGCTTGCATCTCCCATTACTCTGAGGACACCACATATGTATTGCAAGCTTTTACTGATAATGATAACATATAGAAAACGAATCTCTGCACGTTAGCCTCCTCTGACTATTACGTGCTCTGGAATTTTGGTTTACAGAACCAGAAAGGTTACTTATTATAATAAAAACATATTCTGGACATCCCCCCCCCCCTTCCCTGATGTACCCTGGCTTTCGTCACCATGCACCTTGTACAGAGACAGAAGGAGGAGGAACACAGTGGTTAGTCTGTGTGTCACTGGAGGCTTCATCTGTACCTGATGCACCTCGTACAGAGACAGAAGGAGTAAAGGTACACACTGGCCGATATAGCGGGCGTTCTATTGAACGGCCGACATTTCGCGGGTCCGTCGGCTAGCGTGTACGGGCGATATGTCTGTGAACTCCGTCGTTCACAGACATATCGCGTCAGCCCCGCTGCACAGCTGACGGCCAATATATCTACCGATACATTGGCGCATCGCTGTGTGTGTATGGGCGACCAGCCGGCCGTCCGTACACATGCTGCTGCGGCCGGCGGTGATTGACAGCTGAACTGGGCGGGTGTGTGTACACGCCCGCCCAGTTCATGACGTCAGTCCCCTACGGATCGGGCAGTGTGTATGCACAGCACACTGCCCGATCCGTCCATAGATATATCTGTAGATCAATTGATCGGAGTGGTCTTGGTGTCACAGGGACTATGGTATGACTTGTGAACAGTCATCAGGTCGACATGAGAATGCCAACAGGGTTAAATTGTCGACATGCAGCATGTTGGCACTCTCAGTGTTAGGCGCCGGGGTCCGCATGTCCGCGCGGCCCGGCGCCTAGCAACTAGGGACGCCGTGCGCGTTCAGCCGCCGGCTCCCTAGCAACGGTAGACGCCAGGGCGCGCTGAGCCGCACGGACCCTAGCAACGGGGACGCCACGGGCGGACCGCGTTCCCCGTTGCAGGGCCTAATTAACAAGCACACACACTTGTCCTCTGGCCGTGCAGCAAGGCAGCTGCACGGCATTTATTCCCAATCAGGCTCTAAGCAGCTGATTGGAGGACTCCCTGTGAAATACCTTCCCAGGGCTTCTCACAGACGCCGGTAATAGCTTCCTGCATGCTGCCTTGGTTTGCTGAGAGTCTGTTCCAGTCCTGCTGTATCCGGTCATTCCTGTCCTCAGAAGTCCTGTATTCGGGAGTTGTCATCTCATCCCTGGAAATCGTTTGGTCCCCAGTAGTCCTGACTGATCACCTTTAATATCGAGTGGTGTTTCGTGAGTTGCGGCTCTGCCGTGTGTTGCGGCTCAGCCGCTTTATCTTTATAATATTCTGTTCTTGGAGCATTTGCGGAGGGTTCCGCTTCCACAAGTCCTCTCTGGAACTCGGTGGTGCCGGGTAGGAGAAGTGGACAAGTGGATATTTTGGTTGTCCTTTTCCCTGGCGGTGTTTCCGCACATATTCTAGTTTTAAATTAGGTTGTAGCCCCTGGCCTGGTTGTTTAGTCAGAGGGCCCCTTGTTATCACCCTGTCTCGGATTTCCCTTTGTCTCTCATTAAGACCTGGGGGGGCATCGGAGTTGGGCAGACATAATCCGCCCTTCAAACGCGGCTGCCATGGGCTCAAGCAACCATAGTCTCGCAGGGGATTTCTGACAGCACGGGTGAGACAACGGAGTTAGGGCGCCAGGGGCTATTTTCCATTCCCGCTCCCTTCCCCAGCATTTCGTTCCAGTGCTCCGGTCCTCGCAAAAAGATCTCCTCTGACCAGAGTGCTGGAATCATAACACTCAGCATGTTAACAGTGACCATATCAACATTCATCAGGTCTAACCAGTTGATATGTCAGCATGACAAACTGTTGACACTACTTCCCTGGTTGTCTAGTGGGTCCTTACTGTTTCCCTGCAGCAATGGCAGCAGTGTCGTCTTCTGCTGGGTCCCAATTGCTATATTACAATAATTTTTGGTGTGGACGTCCGATGCTGCAACATTCTGGTGAGTATTAACCATTGGCATCCTGAAATTGCCAACATTTTACGTGACAAAACATTTCGGACAAAGACATTGTGAACATGTGGACAGTTTGAGAATGCTGACATTGTCTTGTTGACAATTTGAACCTTGTCGATGTCCTGATGCCGACATTGTGGTATTGACCTTATGAACGTTGACATGGTTACTGACGACCATTCGAATGGATATGGTCACAGGAGGCTTCTTCTTGCAGAGAGATGTATGAGGCTAGTGCAAATAGGGTCATTGGAGAAGGAGCAGCACGGGTCATTCCATGGTAACAAACGTTACATTTTGAAATATATTTTTTTGAGCATATGTTTTGAATATTTTGTGCAAAGTAAATGTTGTTTGTGTGGACACATGATATGCTTTCATTTTGACGTAAAGCTTGTCATGAAATCTGGTAACAAACTATACATAAAAAGACCATTTACATGGAATGACCCGCATCTTACTGTATGTGGGGACCTCACTTTCTATGACTTAAGAATTCTCGCTTTTTGTTGGCTCATGAATGGAACCATAGGCGTGTGCAGGAGCAGAGATAGAGGGTGCTGCAATGGGACCTCACCCTCCCTCAGATCATGGAACACCTCCTTCACCTAACTCCATGATGTAGACTACGCACCTGGGCTAACGAGTTGAGTAGTCTATGTCCTGGGTAGGGTGAGGGGGAGTAGTCCATGACACAGCAGCAGGGGGGGGGGAGGAGGTCCCATAGCGACACCCCCTGTCTCACTTCCTGGCTGGGCATGCCTCTGTTTGGAATTGCTATTGAGTCATTCACTTGGACTAAGATGACATAGTCACATGACATTACTACAAACAGAATAAATGTTTCCAAATTTGCTACATACATTTGGAACAATATCTACCCAATTCTGGGTTGTTCGACCACCAATTCTATTCTGATTTCTCTATTTTCTACCAATGTCCTACATACTTCATTCTTGTTATTTCCTCTGATCCTGACACCTGTCCTCATCTCTAATTTTTGTAACTTCCCATATCTTCGGTATATCCTGATAAGCTAGAGGTTCTCAAACGGGGTCCTCAAGGCACCCCAGCAGTCCAGGTTTTAAGTGTATTCATGACTCAGCACAGATGGTTACACACATCAAATTGACTGTGGTACTAATTAAGTCACCTGTGGTCAAGCATGGATATACTTAAAACTAGTAATGAGCGGGTTCGGATCCTCGGGATCCGAACCCGCCCGAACTTCACCTTTTCTAGCACGGGTCCGAGCAACTCGGATCCTCCCGCCTTGCTCGGTTAACCCGAGCGCGCCCGAACGTCATCATCCCGCGGTTGGATTCTCGCGAGATTCGTATTCTATATAAGGAGCCGCGCGTCGCCGCCATTTTTCACTCGTGCATTGGAGATGATCGTGAGAGGACGTGGCTGGCGTCCTCTCAGTTTCTATGTTCAGTGGGCTGCAAATTGTGCTGCAAATATCTGTGCTCAGTGTGCTGCAAATATCTGTGCTCAGTGTGCTGCAAGTGCAAATATCTACGTTCTCTGCCTGAAAAACGCTCCATATACCAGTATATACTATATAGCAGTACGGTACAGTAGGCCACTGCTCTACCTACCTCTATGTCGTCAAGTATACTATCCATCCATACCTGTGGTGCATTTCAGTTTTGCACAGTTTGCTGACCACCAGTATATAATATATAGCAGTACGGTACAGTAGGCCACTGCTCTACCTACCTCTGTATCGTCAAGTATACTATCCATCCATACCTGTGGTGCATTTCAGTTTTGCACAGTTTGCTGACCACCAGTATATACTATATAGCAGTACGGTACAGTAGGCCACTGCTCTACCTACCTCTGTGTCGTCAAGTATACTATCCATCCATACCTGTGGTGCATTTCAGTTTTGCACAGTTTGCTGACCACCAGTATATAATATATAGCAGTACGGTACAGTAGGCCACTGCTCTACCTACCTCTGTGTCGTCAAGTATACTATCCATCCATACCTGTGGTGCATTTCAGTTTTGCACAGTTTGCTGACCACCAGTATAACTATATAGCAGTACGGTACAGTAGGCCACTGCTCTACCTACCTCTGTGTCGTCAAGTATACTATCCATCCATACCTGTGGTGCATTTCAGTTTTGCACAGTTTACTGACCACCAGTATATAATATATAGCAGTACGGTACAGTAGGCCACTGCTCTACCTACCTCTGTGTCGTCAAGTATACTATCCATCCATACCTGTGGTGCATTTCAGTTGTGCGCAGTATATATAGTAGTAGGCCATTGCTATTGATATATTACTGGCATATAATTCCACACATTAAAAAATGGAGAACAAAAATGTGGAGGGTAAAATAGGGAAAGATCAAGATCCACTTCTACCTCGTGCTGAAGCTGCTGCCACTAGTCATGGCCGAGACGATGAAATGCCATCAACGTCGTCTGCCAAGGCCAATGCCCAATGTCATAGTAGAGAGCATGTAAAATCCAAAAAAATAAAGCTCCGTAAAATGATCCAAAAATCTAAATCAAAATCGTCTGAGGAGAAGCGTAAACTTGCCAATGTGCCATTTACGACACGGAGTGGCAAGGAACGGCTGAGGCCCTGGCCTATGTTCAAGGCTAGTGGTTCAGCTTCACCTGAGGATGGAAGCACTCATCCTCCTGCTACAAAGCTTAAAAGAGTTAAGATGGCAAAAGCACAGCAAAGAACTGTGTGTTCTTCTAAATCACAAATCCCCAAGGAGAGTCCAATTGTGTTGGTTGCGATGCCTGACCTTCCCAACACTGGACGGGAAGAGGTGGCGCCTTCCACCATTTGCACGCCCCCTGCAAGTGCTGGAAGGAGCACCCGCAGTCCAGTTCCTGATAGTCAAATTGAAGATGTCACTGTTGAAGTACACCAGGATGAGGATATGGGTGTTGCTGGCGCTGGGGAGGAAATTGACAAGGAGGATTCTGATGGTGAGGTGGTTGGTTTAAGTCAGGCACCTCTTTTTTTCTTTGCATCATGTGCTGTTTGGGGACTATTTTTTAAATCTGCCATCCTGTCTGACACTGCAGTGCCACTCCTAAATGGGCCAGGTGTTTGTGTCGGCCACTTGGGTCGCTTAGCTTAGTCACACAGCTACCTCATTGCGCCTCTTTTTTTCTTTGCATCATGTGCTGTTTGGGGACTATTTTTTTGAAGTGCCATCCTGTCTGACACTGCAGTGCCACTCCTAGATGGGCCAGGTGTTTGTGTCGGCCACTTAGGTCGCTTAGCTTAGCCATCCAGCGACCTTGGTGCACCTCTTTTTTTCTTTGCATCATGTGCTGTTTGGGGACTATTTTTTAAATCTGCCATCCTGTCTGACACTGCAGTGCCACTCCTAGATGGGCCAGGTGTTTGTGTCGGCCACTTGGGTCGCTTAGCTTAGCCATCCAGCGACCTTGGTGCACCTCTCTTTTTCTTTGCATCATGTGCTATTTGGGGACTATTTTTTAAATCTGCCATCCTGTCTGACACTGCAATGCCACCCCTAGATGGGCCAGGTGTTTGTGTCGGCCACTTGGGTCGCTTAGCTTAGCCATCCAGCGACCTTGGTGCACCTCTTTTTTTCTTTGCATCATGTGCTGTTTGGGGACTATTTTTTAAATCTGCCATCCTGTCTGACACTGCAGTGCCACTCCTAGATGGGCCAGGTGTTTGTGTCGGCCACTTGGGTCGCTTAGCTTAGCCATCCAGCGACCTTGGTGCACCTCTTTTTTTCCATGCATCATGTGCTGTTTGGGGACTATTTTTTAAATCTGCCATCCTGTCTGAAACTGCAGTGCCACTCCTAGATGGGCCAGGTGTTTGTGTCGGCCACTTGGGTCGCTTAGCTTAGCCATCCAGCGACCTTGGTGCAACTCTTTTTTTCTTTGCATCATGTGCTATTTGGGGACTATTTTTTAAATCTGCCATCCTGTCTGACACTGCAGTGCCACTCCTAAATGGGCCAGGTGTTTGTGTCGGCCACTTGGGTCGCTTAGCTTAGTCACACAGCTACCTCATTGCGCCTCTTTTTTTCTTTGCATCATGTGCTGTTTGGGGACTATTTTTTTGAAGTGCCATCCTGTCTGACACTGCAGTGCCACTCCTGTTTATACAACATAAGTGTGGGTGGGAGGGCCCAAGGACAATTCCATCTTGCACCTCTTTTTTCTTTAATTTATCTTTGCATCATGTGCTGTTTGGGGACTATTTTTTGAAGTGCCATCCTGTCTGACACTGCAATGCCACTCCTAGATGGGCCAGGTGTTTGTGTCGGCCACTTGGGTCACTTAGCTTAGTCATCCAGCGACCTCGGTGCAAATTTTAGGACTAAAAATAATATTGTGAGGTGTGAGGTGTTCAGTATAGACTGGAAATGAGTGGAAATTATGGTTATTGAGGTTAATAATACTATGGGATCAAAATGACCCCCAAATTCTATGATTTAAGCTGTTTTTGAGGGGTTTTTGTAAAAAAACACCCGAATCCAAAACACACCCGAATCTGACAAAAAAAATTCAGGGAGGTTTTGCCAAAACGCATCCGAATCCAAAACAGGGCAGCGGAACCGAATCCAAAACCAAAACACAAAACCCGAAAAATTTCCGGTGCACATCACTACTTAAAACCTGCACCATTGGGGTGCCCTTGAGGACCGCGTTTGAGAACCTCTGTGGTAAGATTTTAAATGTTCATGATAATGGATAGTATGTGTACAATGGTATACGGTACACATTCAAGATCCATGCTGTTGAGAATACCGACACTAGAATTCCAACATCCATCAGAACAACGACGCCGGAATCTCAACCAGTTCACTATCCCGATGCTGGAATCTCAACAGCCAGAAGCCCGAAGATAAGTATAGCCGGGAGAGTTAGGATTTGGCTGCAGTGGGGGGGTTGGGGGTAGGTTAAGGCACCATACGTGGGGTGGGGTGGGGGGGTGCGATTAGGCTGCAGGTGGGAGGAGGAGAAAGGGGGGATAGGTTTAGGTACTAAGGGGGGAGGTTAGGCACTATGGGGGAAGGTTATGGTTAGGCTGCGGTGTTAGGGTTATGGGTGGGTTTAGAATACTTATACCTCGTCCTGTTGGGATCGTGACCATTAGGATGCCGGCGTTGGTATTGTAAGCGGCGGCATCCCTTCCGCCAATCACGCATACTGATCTCTCTACAACACCTGATTATACTATTCTAGTCATTCATAATGAACCAATAGAAATATTTTGCTCATAAATAAGCAAATACTGTAATTACAAAGATGCAAATGGCAAATCTCACACATGTACTCGTTATAGAATTCCGCTAACGTCAATGTGTGCAGGAAAGTGCAGCGGACAAGTGATTCAGACCCTACTATGTCATCTATACAATTTTTAGAAAACAGTTCATGTGCGTCCGCCATATTCTCGCACTGCGTAATCTCCGTGACCGAACATACGCAACTGCAGGCGAGTCACTTTGCGGCTGAAGGGCTGTAACACTGCGCGCTCACATACGCTTACATCAGCTGCAACTATGCAGATTGCGCATCCCTGGAATTACGCCTGCATTCGGATGGATCTATTGCACCAATCAATAGGGCTGGTGCAAGTGTGCACTGATAGTGACGGTGACTATGAAATCTAGTGTAGGAACATGGCGAGTCCAGCTGCAGGGATTGCACACATAACTGCATAGAGGTGAACATCCGCAGTTAGGGCCCAATTCAGCATGGATCGCTAATTAGAGAATTTGCAAATTGAGCGATTATCGAATGACTGCGCATTGCGCACGCATGAGGGGTAATAGTGACAGAAATTGCATACAGATCATAATCGCAATGACGTCGCTGTTTGACTGAGAGGAAGTCGGTGTTTCTGGGCCTAATTCAGACCTGATTGCTAGCAAGCGATTTTTGCACTGCTGAGATCAGTTAGTCGGCCGCCTACAGGGGGAGGGTATTTTAGCTGTGTAAGTGTGTGAACGCATGTGTAGCAAAGCTGTACAAACAGATCTTGTGCAGTCTCTGCGCAGCCCAGGACTTACTCAGCCGCTGCGATCACATCAGCCTGTCCGGGACCAGAATTGACGTCAGACACCCTCCCTGCAAACGCTTGGACACACCTGCGTTTTTCCAATCACTCCCTGATAATGGTCAGTTGCCACCCATAAACGCCCTCTTCCTGTCAGTCACCTTGCGATCTCCTGTGCAATTGCTTTTTTCGCACCATCCCATCGCTGTCCGGCACTCCCCGTCGCTGCAGACTGACGCGCCACCGCATTGCAGTGCATATGCATGCGCAGTTCAGACCTGATCGCAGGCTGTATGAAAACGTAGCCTAGCGATCAGGTCTGAATTATCCCCTCTGGGCGAAAACCTGCCATTTTCTGGGTGTGTCAGAAAAAACACAGGCATTTTTGGGGAGGGTGTCCGACGTCAGCGCAAACCACTTACAGGCCAATTCAGTCGCAGATTAATGGCAGCCTCAAACCTACTCACATTTGCTCAGAAGACAAAATAATCTTCAATGTTCCCGGAAATTGCGTATGCATCTGCGAGTGGATAGCGATCTGCGATGCATTCGCAAACTTGCACGCGGCATTTTTTCTCCCTGTTATGACGTCGCCTTTCTACTCACAGACAACTGCAATGTCTCTGTATAACGATCCATGCTGAATTAGGCCCTTAGTTTGGTGTTTGATGCCTGGTATACAGTAGCTCTGTCTTATATACCCTGCTATGGAATTCTAAGCGCATCCAATCACGCGGCAGCAGCAGAATGACAATGTGTGTGATTTCTCATTTCTAGGAAGCTCAGATGAACACTGTCTCAGATGATTTCTTTTCAGAGGAAGACAATAGTGTTCTATAGGATTGTCCGTTAGGAACGCTGCGGATGACGCACACAACAAATGAGCTGAATGGAGACTGAAGCGCAGTAACCTGTGACTGACCTTGTAAATGCTACAGAACCATGAGGTGTAAGGATGGTGATGGGGATAAATGCAATCTATGAATTATGGAATTTCTTTTCACTTGAAATCAATTCTTCTACATGAAGTTGCGGATATATTAACACCTTCAGGTCGCTCTGTAAGGAATAGTATAAATCCTATGGAAACCTGAAATTCATCAGCAATGTATTGGTTGTGTAGTCAGCCTGCAATGAAGGGGTAAAATACAAAACTGCATTCAACCATGTAACAGGCATTAGAGGCCACGCTCCCAGCGGACAGTATTGTTCTGGGCAGTTATTTGTTGATGGAAAAATCTATCCTATATAATAAAAGCCTAATGTTGATCCTCATCTCTATGGGGGAATTCAAGTGTTTTGTGCACTGCCGCCGGCAGCCACTAGATGGCGCCCGATGGAGCAGTTTATGTGTTGCTTCATTCGGGCTCACACAGCCGCTGGCGCTGACATTACTGTTCTGTTGTTGCATCATTTTGACGGACTGGTAATAATTTACTAATAATATCACTGTCCGAGAGTGACATATAGCGATTTTATTTTATCTCTTCCTGTGTTGTATCTTGTAACATTACATGGCTTACTGTAGATCCCCACCACTGACTGACAGCAGCACATCCCTGCATCACTGACAGCAGCACATCCCCACCTGTCACAGACAGCAGCACATCCCGTCTCACTGACGGCAGCACAACCACGCCTCACTGACAGCAGCACATCCCCGCCTCACTGATAGCAGCACATCCCTGCCTCACTGACAGCAGCACATCCCTGCCTCACTGACAGCAGCACATCCCGCCTCACTGAGAGCAGCACATCCCCATCTCACTGACAGCAGCACATCTCCACCTCACTGACAGCAGCACATCCCCACCTCACTGACAGCAGCACATCCACGCCTCGCTGACGGCAGCACATCACCCCCTCACTGACAGGAGCCTATCCCTGCCTCACTGACAGCAGCACATCCCTACCACTGACTGACAGCAGCACATCCCTGCCTCACTGACAGCAACACATCCTTACCACTGACTGACAGCAGCACATCCACACCTCACTGACAGCAGCACATCCCTGCCTCACTGACAGCAGCATATCCCCGCCTCACTGATAGCAGCACATCCCTGCCTCACTGACAGCAGCACATCCCTGCCTCACTGACAGCAGCACATCCCGCCTCACTGAGAGCAGCACATCCCCGTCTCACTGACAGCAGCCCATCCCCACCTCACTGACAGCAGCACATCCCCGCCTCACTGACAGCAGCACATCCTCGCCTCACTGACAGCAGCACATCCGCGCCTCACTGACAGCAGCACATCCACGCCTCACTAACAGCAGCACATCCCTACCACTGACTGACAGCAGCACATCCCTACCACTGACTGACAGCAGCACAACCACACCTCACTGAAAGCAGCACATCCCCGTCTCACTGACAGTAGCACATCACTGCCTCACTGACAGCAGCACATCCACGCCTCACTGACGGCAGCACATCACCCCCTCACTGACAGGAGCCTATCCCTGCCTCACTAACAGCAGCACATCCCTACCACTGACTGACAGCAGCACATCCACACCTCACTGACAGCAGCACATCCCTGCCTCACTGACAGCAGCACATCCCCGCCTCACTGATAGCAGCACATCCCTGCCTCACTGACAGCAGCACATCCCTGCCTCACTGACAGCAGCACATCCCCGCCTCACTGAGAGCAGCACATCCCCGTCTCACTGACAGCAGCACATCCCCACCTCACTGACAGCAGCACATCCCTACCTCACTGACAGCAGCACATCCTCGCCTCACTGACAGCAGCACATCCACGCCTCACTGACAGCAGCACATCCACGCCTCACTAACAGCAGCACATCCCTACCACTGACTGACAGCAGCACAACCACACCTCACTGAAAGCAGCACATCCCCGTCTCACTGACAGCAGCACATCCCCGCCTCACTGACAGCAGCACATCCACGCCTCACTGACGGCAGCACATCACCCCCTCACTGACAGGAGCCTATCCCTGCCTCACTAACAGCAGCACATCCCTACCACTGACTGACAGCAGCACATCCACACCTCACTGACAGCAGCACATCCCTGCCTCACTGACAGCAGCACATCCCCGCCTCACTGACAGCAGCACATCCACACCTCACTGACAGAAGCACATCCCCACCTCACTGACAGCAACACATCCCCCGCCTCACTGACAGCAGCACATCCCTGCCTCACTGACAGCATCACATCCTCGCCTCACTGACACCAGCACATCCCTGCCTCACTGACAGCAACACATCTCCGCCTCACTGACAGCAGCACATCACTGCCTCACTGACAGCAGCACATCCCCGCCTCACTGAAAGCAGCACATCCCTACCTCACTGACAGCAGCACATCCCCGCCTCACTGACAGCAGCACATCCCCGCCTCACTGACAGCAGCACATCACTGCCTCACTGACAACAGCACATCCCCGCCTCACTGACAGCAGCACATCCCCGCCTCACTGACAGCAGCACATCCCCGCCTCACTGACAGCAGCACATCCCTACCTCACTGACAGCAGCACATCCCCGCCTCACTGACAGCAGCACATCCACGCCTCACTGACGGCAGCACATCCCTGCCTCAGTGACAGCAGCACATCCCTGCCTCACTGACAGCAGCACATCCCTGCCTCACTAACAGCAGCACATCACCCCCTCACTGACAGGAGCACATCCCTGCCTCACTGACAGCAGCATATCACTACCACTGACTGACAGCAGCACATCCCTGCCTCACTGACAGCAGCACATCCCTTCATCACTGACAGCAGCACATCCACACCTCACTGAAAGCAGCACATCCCCGCCTCACTGACAGCAGCACATCACTGCCTCACTGACAGCAGCACATCCCTTCATCACTGACAGCAGCACATCCCCACCTCACTGACAGCAGCACATCCCCACCTCACTGACAGCAGCACATCCCCACCTCACTGACAGCAGCACATCCACACCTCACTGACAGCTGCACATCACCCCCTCACTGACAGGAGCCTATCCCTGCCTCACTGACAGCAGCACATCCCTACCACTGACATACAGCAGCACATCCCTGCCTCACTAACAGCAGCACATCACCCCCTCACTGACAGGAGCACATCCCTGCCTCACTGACAGCAGCATATCACTACCACTGACTGACAGCAGCACATCCCTGCCTCACTGACAGCAGCACATCCCTGCCTCACTGACAGCAGCACATCCCCACCTCACTGTAAGCAGCACATCCCCGCCTCACTGACAGCAGCACATCCACGCCTCACTGACGGCAGCACATCCCTGCCTCAGTGACAGCAGCACATCCCTGCCTCACTGACAGCAGCACATCCCTGCCTCACTAACAGCAGCACATCACCCCCTCCCTGACAGGAGCACATCCCTGCCTCACTGACAGCAGCATATCACTACCACTGACTGACAGCAGCACATCCCTGCCTCACTGACAGCAGCACATCCCTTCATCACTGACAGCAGCACATCCACACCTCACTGAAAGCAGCACATCCCCGCCTCACTGACAGCAGCACATCACTGCCTCACTGACAGCAGCACATCCCTTCATCACTGACAGCAGCACATCCCCACCTCACTGACAGCAGCACATCCACACCTCACTGACAGCTGCACATCACCCCCTCACTGACAGGAGCCTATCCCTGCCTCACTGACAGCAGCACATCCCTACCACTGACATACAGCAGCACATCCCTGCCTCACTGACAGCAGCACATCCCTACCACTGACATACAGCAGCACATCCCTGCCTCACTGACAGCAACACATCCTTACCACTGACTGACAGCAGCACATCCACACCTCACTGACAGCAGCACATCCCCACCTCACTGACAGCAACACATCCCCCGCCTCACTGACAGCAGCACATCCCTGCCTCACTGACAGCATCACATCCTCGACTCACTGACAGCAGCACATCCCTGCCTCACTGACAGCAGCACATCCCCGCCTCACTGAGAGCAGCACATCACTGCCTCACTGACAGCAGCACATCCCTGCCTCACTGACAACAGCACATCCCCGCCTCACTGACAGCAGCACATCCATACCTCACTAACAGCAGCACATCACCCCCTCACTGACAGGAGCACATCCCTGCTTCACTGACAGCAGCACATCACTACCACTGACTGACAGCAGCACATCCACACCTCACTGACAGCAGCACATCCTTACTACTGACTGACAGCAGCACATCCCTGCCTCACTGACAGCAGCACATCCCCGCCTCACTGACAGCAGCACATCCACGCCTCACTGACGGCAGCACATCCCTGCCTCAGTGACAGCAGCACATCCCTGCCTCACTGACAGTGGCACATCCCTGCCTCACTAACAGCAGCACATCACCCCCTCACTGACAGGAGCACATCCCTGCCTCACTGACAGCAGCATATCACTACCACTGACTGACAGCAGCACATCCCTGCCTCACTGACAGCAGCACATCCCTTCATCACTGACAGCAGCACATCCACACCTCACTGAAAGCAGCACATCCCCGCCTCACTGACAGCAGCACATCACTGCCTCACTGACAGCAGCACATCCCTTCATCACTGACAGCAGCACATCCCCACCTCACTGACAGCAGCACATCCCCACCTCACTGACAGCAGCACATCCCCACCTCACTGACAGCAGCACATCCACACCTCACTGACAGCTGCACATCACCCCCTCACTGACAGGAGCCTATCCCTGCCTCACTGACAGCAGCACATCCCTACCACTGACATACAGCAGCACATCCCTGCCTCACTGACAGCAACACATCCTTACCACTGACTGACAGCAGCACATCCACACCTCACTGACAGCAGCACATCCCCACCTCACTGACAGCAACACATCCCCCGCCTCACTGACAGCAGCACATCCCTGCCTCACTGACAGCAGCACATCCCCGCCTCACTGAGAGCAGCACATCACTGCCTCACTGACAGCAGCACATCCCTGCCTCACTGACAACAGCACATCCCCGCCTCACTGACAGCAGCACATCCATACCTCACTAACAGCAGCACATCACCCCCTCACTGACAGGAGCACATCCCTGCCTCACTGACAGCAGCACATCACTACCACTGACTGACAGCAGCACATCCACACCTCACTGACAGCAGCACATCCCTACTACTGACTGACAGCAGCACATCCCTGCCTCACTGACAGCAGCACATCCCTACCACTGACTGACAGCAGCACATCCACACCTCATTGAAAGCAGCACATCCCTGCCTCACTGACAGCAGCACATCACTGCCTCACTGACAGCAGCACATCCCTTCATCACTTACAGCAGCACATTCCCACCTCACTGACAGCAACACATCCCCTGCCTCACTGACAGCAGCATATCCCTGCCTCACTGACAGCAACACATCCCCTCCCTCACTGACAGCAACACATCCCCTGCCTCACTGACAGCAGCACATCCCTGCCTCACTGACAGCACATCCCCGCCTCACTGACACCATCACATCCCTGCCTCACTGACAGCAGCACATCCCCAACTCACTGACAGCAGCACATCACTGCCTCACTGACAGCAGCACATCCCTTCATCACTGACAGCAGCACATCCCCACCTCACTGACAGCAACACATCCCCCGCCTCACTGACAGCAGCACATCCCCACCTCACTGACACCAGCACATCCCTGCCTCACTGACAGCAGCACATCCCTTCCTCACTGACAGCAGCACATCCCCGCCTCACTGACAGCAGCACATCCCTCCCTCACTGACAGCAGCACATCCCTCCCTCACTGACAGCAGCACATCCCTCCCTCACTGACAGCAGCACGTCCCCGCCTTACTGACAGCAGCACATCCCCAACTTACTGACAGCAGCACATCCCTCCCTCACTGACAGCAGCACATTACTGCCTCACTGACAGCAGCACATCCCGCCTCACTGACAGCAGCACATCACTGCCTCACTGACAGCAGCACATCCCTCCCTCACTGACAGCAGCACATCCCTCCCTCACTGACAGCAGCACGTCCCCGCCTTACTGACAGCAGCACATCCCCAACTTACTGACAGCAGCACATCCCTCCCTCACTGACAGCAGCACATTACTGCCTCACTGACAGCAGCACATCCCGCCTCACTGACAGCAGCACATCACTGCCTCACTGACAGCAGCACATCCCTTCATCACTGACAGCAGCACATCCCCACCTCACTGACAGCAACACATCCCCTGCCTCACTGACAGCAGCACATCCCTGCCTCACTGACAGCATCACATCCTTGCCTCACTGACAGCATCACATCCCTGCCTCACTGACAGCATCACATCCTTGCCTCACTGACACCAGCACATCCCTGCCTCACTGACAGCAGCACATCCCTCCCTCACTGACAGCACCACATACCCGCCTTACTGACAGCAGCACATCCCTCCCTCACTGACAGCAGCACATCTCCACCTCACTGACAGCAGCACATCCCTCCATCACTGACAGCAGCACATCCCTGCCTCACTGACAGCAGCACATCCCTGCCTCACTGACAGCAGCACATCCCTCCCTCACTGACAGCAGCACATCCCTCCCTCACTGACAGCATCACATCTCCGCCTCACTGACAGCAGCACATCCCTCCCTCACTGACAGCAGCACATCCCCACCTGACAGCAGCACATCCCTCCCTCACTGACAGCGGCACATCCCTCCCTCCCTCACTGACAGCAGCACATCCCTGCCTCACTGACAGCAGCACATCCCTCCCTCACTGACAGCAGCACATCCCCACCTGACAGCAGCACATCCCTCCCTCACTGACAGCGGCACATCCCTCCCTCCCTCACTGACAGCGGCACATCCCTCCCTCACTGACAGCGGCACATCACTGCCTCACTGACAGCGGCACATCCCCGCCTCACTGACAGCAACACATCCCTCCCTCACTGACAGCAGCACATCCCCACCTCACTGACAGCAGCACATCCCTCCCTCACTGACAGCAGCACATCCCTCCCTCACTGACAGCAGAACATCCCTGCCTCACTGACAGCAGCACATCCCTCCCTCACTGACAGCGGCACATCCCTCCCTCCCTCACTGACAGCGGCACATTCCTCTCTCACTGACAGTGGCACATCCCCGCCTCACTGACAGTGGCACATCCCCGCCTCACTGATTTTCTACCGTACACCACTCAGGTGTGTGGTAGTGCTCTGATAGACGCACGCCTTGGGTGGTTGAACTCACTTAATAATCTGCCTTGTGCATCACAAAACACACCAAGGTGTGCGTATATATCTGAGTGCGACCACACAACCAAGAGTGGTATATCTATTTTATATATATATATATATATATATATATATATATATATATATATATATATATATGAGCTATTGGCACTGGAATACGGTCAGAATGTCGACGTGGACAAGAAATCGACAAGAAAAATGTAGACATTCACAAATGTCAACATGTTTATAATGTTGACATTTGACATGTCAACAGCCAGAGTGTCAACAGTACACTTTTGTGTTATTTTAGGGTTAAGATTAGGTTTAGGGTTAGTATAAAAGGTGACTTTGCATATACAGTGTATATATATATATATATATATATGTCATTTTTACAATAGCAAATCTCCTATATACTATGTATTAGCCCAGATCTGTGACTTTGTGACTCATTTCCTAACACTGGGCGTGGCTAGGAGCTCTCAATGGGTTAGCGGCAGGTCTATCACACCCAGCCCACAGCTGATTGAGCGAGAAACGCCCTCCCACACAGGTTACATCCAATGGGAGGCTCTGCCCTTTGCCTGCTGTGTGTTCCCTGGACTCCAGTCAGCTGCAAAGGGACTCACCGTCGGGGGGGAAGCTGCAGTGCCTGGCCCGGGCACAGGAGCCTTCACCGGCTGCTGCAGGGAGCACCAACAAATGTAAGCAGCTTAGCTGCTTCCAGGAGGAGAAGCAGGAGAAGCATTTACCAACCCCTCCCCCACTCGAAGCACCTCCGGACCCCCTCCTCCATGCACGGCACCCACACACTCACCCATCCCCCAACCACGGTGGCTCCAGACCCTCTCCCCCACCCGCGGCACCCCCGCACCCCCCCCCCCACTCGCAGCAACCACCGCACCCGCCCCTCCCCCACCCGCGACACTCACGCGCCCACCCCTCCCCCATCCTCGGCACCCCCTGCAACTGCCCCTCCCCCACCCTCGGTGGCTCAGGACGCCCTCCCCCATCCGCTGCACCAACGCACCCACCCCTACCCCACTCGTGGCACCCCCGCAACTGTCCCTCCCCCACCCACGGCACCCCCGGACCCCCTCCCCCATCCACGTCTCCCCTGCACCCACCACCCCTACTAGGTGATTCATCGTACCCTGCATGCGCTGTTCACGCCATCACAAGGGGCTACGACCCCTTAACCATCGCACGCCCTTTGTCCGTGCAATATTTAACCATAAAATTATTATGATTGGAGGTAATACTCCATATAATAAAAATATTGCACGCCACGAGGGAATGCAAGGGTTAAGGGGGCGTAGCCCCTTGCGACGGTGTGAAGAGCGCCCGTAGGGCGCGATGCATCACCTAGTGTAACATATAGGATACAGAGATGCTATTTTCCAGTATAATAATTGTGTAGTGTACCTTACATGACCATAGTCTGCCTATAAATAACCATTAGATTATTGTTCATCTTATGTAGCCACTTACAAACTCCACCATTAAGTAATCTTCATCCTCTGTGCCATTAGAGTCATTAGATTCTATAGCAGTCATTTTACCCAGAGAGCTGATTACTAATAGCGACTGTTCTCCGCAGGGTCCATCATTTTAGCTTTTTGTGTACTACAACATCTTACTGCGGTATTGGGAGATGGAATGTCTGTGTTTGGGATATCCACATTCACAGTACCCAGCTGGAAGCTCAGTGGCTCAGCAATTCACAAATGGGCTAATAACTTCATACATTTTGCAGAATGAAACATTGTCATATCCTTCACCTGCAATTACACATCTCCAGTTATCGGTTGTGTATTCAGCGCTGTTCCAGGCTTCCTTCAATGCCCGTTCTGCTTCTGTATTAGGGGGTCATTCCGAGTTGATCGCTCGCTAGCTACTTTTTGCAGTCGTGCAAATGCATAGTCGCTGCGCACTGGGGAGTGTATTTTAGCTTTGCAAGTGTGTGAACGCATGTGCAGCCGAGCAGTACAAAAATAGTTTGTGCAGTTTCTGAGTAGGTCTGAACTTACTCAGCTGCTGCGATCACATCAGCCTGTCCAGTCCCGGAATTGACATCAGACACCCGCCCTGCAAACGCTTGGACAGCCTGCATTTTTCCAACTGCTCCCTGAAAACGGTCAGTTGACACCCCCAAATGCCCTCTTCCTGTCAATCTGAATAAAGGCCTAATTGAGATGCCTGAACACTGCAGCGGCAGAATACGCAGGCTGAAGGCCAGTGCAGTGTGCGCGCGCGCAGAAGCCGCACTGCATGTGTGCACACAGTGAGGTGCGACGGCATCTCATTTGTGCGACCACCTCTGCCTGATTGATAGGCAGAGGCGGTCGAAGGCGTGTTGGCGGTATTGGAGGGGATGGTCCAGACAACAGAAGCGTGTCCGTACCCGCCCCAGCGTCACACACAGCCGCTGCCACCACAAATATGGCGGGTCGCCGTTTGCCTTTGCAGCTAGACTGAGTAGGCAGAGAGCTACTCGGCAGGTGTGAAAGCGTCACCGGCGTGTGTCTGCTGGGGGGACAGGACCCGGCATGCCAAAGATTTGTACCCTCCTTAAGGCCCCAAGTAAGTTTGCAGCAATAGTACTCCTGCATCTGCCATTTCCTTCCATCACTGTACATTACAGTATGACGAAGGGTAACTAGACGCTACCCGTATTTGCAAAGCATACTGCCAGAATTAAACTTTAAACTTTATTGATACAATGTTGCAACTCTGTAAAACTATTAACCATTAACGCCACAGAGAAATTGATACATTCAAGGAATTTATTGCATACTGTAATACACTTATTTAAAACACTGAGGAAGCCGCTGACATACATAGTAGGTGGAGAAACGCATCTGTGGAGGTCGCGACAGGTGGACGAGATACCCTCTGTCACGTGAGTTAGGTGCCGGACACCCCGCATCCCTTCCATAGTATCCCGCTGCTAATACCAATATTGGGGGAAGAGAAGGCGATTCTGTATGTGGACCCCAGTGCTAAGGGGGAATTAGAAGTGCACTTCAATACCACTGTGTTGCTACTAACAATGGAGGGATGTTAATTGTCTGAACCCTTTGCTTACCGCAGGGACGCCTGCATTGTTTGGGAATTAAGCAATTACCTGGACAAACTACATTGAGTCCGGAGGAGCATGCAATAACTTTTAAACTGGGACTAACAAACCTATTAACCCCTGCATGCTTAAACACAGCTGAAGTTTTTACTAATATACTTGTGCTTTGTATTTAAAGGTGCTGGGTATTAATATCTAAAAACAAATTATTGTTGTCCTAAGAATTGCTCTGGTTTATTATAAATTTATTGTCATTTTATAAATTAAAGTTATGTGATAGTGGCCGGTATCTTAGTTTTTAAATAAGCGCATTATGCAATAAATGTGCTTGCTTGAATGAGAAGCACAGTCCGATATTGTTTGTTTGTGTTTGTACATTTGGTGTAACTTCCAGTGTCTTAGAATGTAAACATTACAAGAACATTAGACAAGAGACACGACTGTGCCAAACATTCCTCACTTAGGGGGACATTTACTAAGCAGTGATAAGAGCAGAGAAGTGAGTCAATGGAGAAATTTCCCCATCAACCAATCAGCAGCTCTGTATCATTTTATAGTATGCAAATTATAGATGTTATGTCAGTGCTGATTGGTTGCTATGGGCAATTTCTCCACTGGCTCACTGATTGGTCGCTATTGAATCGCGTTCGCCTGACGCTGCTGACTTTGCCAAGAGCAGTGCAGGGGACCCCTCCCCACTGAGCCCCGCCCACAACCCCCCAATGACTGATCGTGATGATACTCACTGCAATCAGTCAAACAAACAAACAAGCAAACAAACAAACAAACAAACAAACAGACAAACAGACGTTCTTATTTATAAGATGTATAGACAGATTACTATGATATAGTTCTGCAAGTTCTTCTAGTTTGATTATCATAATCAATATTTCTAGTTATGTATACAGTCAGAGCCAGATTAAGGCAGGGGTGACAGGGCTGCTGTCCCAGGCGCCCCACACATTAAGGGTCCACACACCCTGCATTTTTAGGAGACTTCCTTCAGTGGCTCAGGTGTTCAATAACAGCGGCCGTCGAGGAGTTCCTCCACAATCAGTCTCGTGGGACATCCCACGAGGCAGTGACTGCAAGCTGCAGTATGTAAGTGACAATATGTGTGTGTGTAAGTGTGTGTATGTATGTATGTATGTATGTATGTATGTGTGAGTGTGGAGGCGGGGGTTGTTTGACAGCAATTGTAGGTGGGTGCCCCCACAATCTACATTGCTCTGGTTCCCTACCACCCTTAATCCGGCCTAGTATACAGTACATTCCCTTGTTAGTATTATCTTTTTTATGTTTTTTTTATTTCACAGAATTGTTTATTTTTGCTCTATGTTTATACATCATGGGATATAGTGGTCTTCCTATAATTCGATGGTTTTCCTACGTCTCCGATGGTGGGGCTCTTGCGCATTCGCATGTTCAGAACGGGTCCTTTGTCAATGCATGCAAATGGCTACAACCTTTTGGGGGCGGAGTGGGGCAGTGCCCGGTTTGTAGGAGTGCCGAGACAGGCTCCGTGTCTTCTGCAGCATACATCCTGTTCTTGGAAACAGAGCTGCAAGGGCTAATCTGAGTAACTAGTGACTTCATTGCTCCGGCATCCGGCGGAACTCGCGTCAAGCCCACACTATGGAGGTTTTCAACAAGTATATAAGGCATGTCTGTTGACTTTTTGTATTGCGTTCCTGAAGAAAGTGCATGAAGCACTGAAACTTTGATCGCAGACTGATTTTCATTACTGAAAGCCGCCAAGTGTCGCCTCTATTCTGTCTGTTCAAGCAACGGCCTAAAAGCTTTGTATAAAATCTACCACTCCAATGGCATGACGCTATTTGTTAGAATGGTAATAATTATCCGCTTCTGGAAGTGACCTTTCCTGAACATTTTTAATGTGTCATGCGTCAACATTTTAATTGCTTTAAAAACTAATTAAAACAAAAAAGCTGCAAACATTTATACATACCTCCCAACTTTGATCTCAGCGGAGGAGGGACAGCAATGCGCGCCGAAGGTGCGTGGGCGTTTTAGGGGGCGTGACCTAATGACAAGGGGGCGATCGCATGCCACGCCCCCGTTTTTGTCATTATGGGGGCATGAACAGCGCTGTGAGAGCTGCTGGTCATGCCCCCTGTCCCTCTCTGCCGTGAATAGACGCTGTGCGCATGCGCACAGCATCTATTCACCGCTGCTCTCCACAGAGCAGCGAGTGACAGGGAGGGATCTCCCAACTGCCCCCCCACCCGCGGGACACTGCGACCCGCGGGTGGGACAGCGGGACAGACCGTGAAAAACGGGACTGTCCCGCCAAAATCGGGACAGTATGATTTATATATAAAAACAATAAAATAAAGTCTGTATAGTACCTCCCTTGTTTGTTTCTAGGATGTTTACTAGGTAGATGAGTAATGTCTCTCAGCCCGCTGTCCAAAGAGGCCATATCTCTGTCTTCATCAAAGCTGAAACATCCTTTACATAATTTGTAGGGAGACATCTCCTATATAATAGCCCTATTCTGTGACCTTGTGATTCATTTGCTAACGCTGGGCGGAGTCACAACAGTGGGCGGAGTTATTCAAATGAGTCACAGAGATCTGGCCAAATCTACAGGAGACTAGGAGCAGAAGCAGATAGCATGGGCATTGGGCATGTCACAGGCAGGGGTGCATACCTCCCAGCTTTCTGCAGGAGCTTTCTCCAGGCAGAAGGAGGGAAACACACTCGGCGAAAAGGGGGCGTGGCTTCACGGGAGGGCCCCCGTTTTCGTCAGTGAGGGGGCTTGCCCAGCGCTCTGTGAGCTGCTGGCATGCCCCCAGGGCTGATTATGAGTCCGGGGGGCACAGGGCACTTGAGACAGGGGAGCCCTATCTCATTGCTGTGCCTGCTGTGGGTTGGGGGCGTGGCCTAATCGCGCCCCGCGCGGCCACGCCCCCTTATGCAAATTCCGATTTTTATTTTTTTTATGGGATTTTGGCCCCTCAGCTAGGGCTAAATCCAGAGGAGGTGGTCGCTCCCCCTACACACCCGCACAGGGAGAAGAAAGCAGGGAGACTGCTGCCTCCCTGCAACACCACAGACCTGCCAATATGCAGCAGCGTGTGCTGACTGTAGCACAATGCTGCCGCTGTTGCTGGCAGGACGGGGGGAGCTTCTGAGCTGAGACAGAGCTACTCCAGCCGGGGGGCCCCCTAAAACTGTGGGGCCAACGGTACGTACCCCCTGCCCCCCCCCCCCTTAATCCGGCTCTGCTGCTGGAACCCCCCCCAGTAATCCGTACCCCCTGATGCCCCCTCTCCCTCTGTCTCCACTATTCACCGCTGCTCTGCTAAGCAGAACAGCGAGTACAGGAGCTTTCCAACTGCCCCCCCCCCCCCCCGCCGCCGGACACTGCGACCCGCGGGTGGGACAGCGGGACAGACCCCAAAAAATGGGACTGTCCCGCGAAAATCGGGACATTTGGGAGGTATGGGGGTGTGTGAGGGGTATGTCATACAGACAGACTGGCACCGGCTCACTGTGTGCTTGACCCCCCACATCGGCATACTCAGCAGGGTCTCTCTGGTGCGGAGGAGCGTCACTTTCTGACACACTCCACGCTTCTTAGCTGCAGTTTAGTGGGGCACCTGCCGCTGTGCAGGTTCCATACTGCCTCTGTTATCTCCAGCCCCGGCAACCCCACCGCTAGCTGCAGCGCTGCCACCCGCAGTGGAGTGCGCCCAGCTCATTCACACACTTTAGCTGGCGGGTAGCGCTGCAGAAATCCGAGCTGCTTGCAGGCTCTGACCCACTCCTCCCTCCAGCCGCAGCGTCTCCTGGGAGCTAACCAGTCACTCCCAGTCTCCCCTTACCACAGTGCCCGGAAGCTGTGAGGTCCGCGCCACGTGCATGCTATGACCCCCTCCTCCCTCCAGCCGCAGCATCTCCTGGGGGCTAACCAGTCATTTCCAGTCTCACCTTACCACAGTGCCCGGCAGCTGCGCGAGGTCTGCGGTGTGTGACTGAGGAGGGGGGGAGGGATGCGGACTGGCAGAGAAAGCAGGACTCCAGCCTGAGAGAGTCAGCCATGCCAAGTCTCCAGCAGCAGCAGATCCCAACAGGTTGGAATGGAACAGCAGCAGCCAGCAGCAGTGACTCCGGTAAGACACATCTGTCTGTCACCACTGTTTTGTCCCTAATACCAATCTCTCCCGTGCCCTGTGTTCTGTCATGTCCCTGTCACCCCTGGCCTTGCCCTGCCACCCTTATTCTGGCCCTTTCACCCTTATCCTGGCCCTTTCACCCTTATCCTGGCCCTGTCACCCTTATGCTGGCCCTGTTACCCCTATCCTGGCCCTGTCACCCCTGTGCTTGCCCTGTCAACCCTATACTGGCCCCGTCACCCCTGTCCTGGTCCTGCCGCCCCTACCCTGGCCCTGTCACCCCTATCCTGTCCCTATCATTTCTGTCCTGGCCCTGTCACCCCTGTCCTGGCCCCGTCACCCCTGTCCTGGCACCGTCACCCCTGTCCTGGCACCGTCACCCCTGTCCTGGCCCCGTCAACCCAGTACTGACCCTGTCACCCCTGTCCTGGCCCTGTTACTGCATACCCTCCAACTACCTTTTATGGCATGTACAGTACCCGCAGCGCCTCCAGACCTCTCCCCAATGCACTACACCTCCGCACCTTCCCCTCCACCACATGCGGCACTCCACCCCTCCCCCACATGCTGTGCCTCCTTACCCCCTACACCACCCGTGGCTCCCACTCCTCCACCCCTTCACCACCCACAGCACCTCCAGGCCCCTTCCACCATTCACCCCCCTTATACGTATCCCCCCACACCTGCCCCCCTCCACCCGCAGCATCTGCAGACACCCTCCTCCATCAGCGGTCCCCCCCTCACCCACCCCTCCCCCACCAATGGCACCCCCGCACCTGCCCCTCCACCACCTGCAGCACCTCCGGACCTCCTTTCCCATCCGCCGCAACACCCGTACCTGCCCCTACCCTACCCATGGTGCCTGCGGTCCCCTACCCAACCCCCGGCACACCCATCCCACAGCACCTCCGGAACCCTTCACCCATCCACAACATCCCCACACCTGCCCCTCTCCCACCTGTGGCACCCCTGCCCCTCCCCCACCTGCAGTGCCTCCGGACCCCTCCCCCATCTGCATCCCCCACTCCTCTGCCCCTCCCCCACGCGCAGCACCTCTCGAACCTTCCCCATCCGGGCCCCACCCCCACTTCTGCCTCCCCTCCACCCGCAGCATCTACAGACACCATCCGCAGTCCCCCCCGCACCCGCTACATTCTGTACATCATGCCCTGCAGGTGCTGTTCACGCCGTCGCAAGGGGCTGCGCCTCCTTCACCATCGCACGCCCTTTCATTGTGCGATATTTAACCACTAACAAAGGAATGCAGGTAATACTCCATATAATACAAATATTAAACCCCAGAAAGGCATGCAAGGGTTAAGGGGGCGTAGCCCCTTGCGACGGTGTGAAGAGCGCCCGTAGGGCGCGATGAAGCACCTAGTTCAAAATAAACATCCTTCAGATGATATCAGAAGCACTTCATTTATTTACTGCTCCCAGATGAGATGATATAAAGGTTCTGCAAAATCGAGAGACGAGACACTGATAATTAATTCCAGATTTGTTTACAAAAGTCTCACTCTGATGTCAGCACGGGAACATTTGCATAGAGAGAGAGATAAAGTCGTACACCAATTACATCCAGCTACAAATAAAGGGCCTAATTCAGACCTGATTGCAGCAGCAAAATCTTTCTCTAATGGGCAAAACCATGTGCACTGCAGGGGGGGGGGGCAGATGTAACGTGCAAAGAGAGTTAGATTTGGGTGGGTCATATTGTTTCTGTGCAGGGTAAATACTGGCTGCTTTATTTTTACACTGCAATTTAGATTTCAGTTTGAACTCATCCCACCCAAATTTAATGGTGCCCATACACTTGTGCGATTGGCTGCGATGCGATATCGCGCTGCAATTTCCCCGGCAGGCAAGGCTGCAATAAATCGCATCTGAAGTGGGGTTTTTTTGCATTCGATGTGCATACGATCATGCGATAAATCACATGCTCCTTGCGACCTGAAATCGGGTAATAGCATGCGATCGCATTGCATGCTGCCCAAAGCACACCAGATTTATCTGTCAGACCTGCAGTATCCTCAGCACAACGGGTGGAGGGGAGTGTCCGGAAAGTGAGCTCAAAACAACACAGATCGCACATAGCAATGTGATAAATCGCATGTGCTTAAAAACCACATGCGATCGCATATGCGATGCAAAAAATAGTAAGTGCAGCACATAATATCTTGAGATGCGAGATTCGACCAGCGTGCCTGCACATCGCATCTGGGGACAGATGCGATTGACGTGCGATCCATGCAATATATCGCACTGATGAGGTCGCAATTGCATGCTTGAACCCGATATCACCCTAGTGTATGGGCACCATAACTCTCTGCACATGTTACATGAGCCCCACCTGTAGTGCACATGGGGGGTCATTCCGAGTTGTTCGCTCGCAAGCTGCTTTTAGCAGCTTTGCACATGCTAAGCCGCCGCCTACTGGGAGTGAATCTTAGCTTATCAAAATTGCGAACGAAAGATTAGCAAAATAGCGAAGACACCTCTTAGCAGTTTCTGAGTAGCTCCAGACTTACTCGGCATCTGCGATCAGTTCAGTGCTTGTCGTTCCTGGTTTGACGTCACAAACACACCCAGCGTTCGCCCAGACACTCCTCCGTTTCTCCAGCCACTCCCGCGTTTTTCCCAGAAACGGTAGCGTTTTTTCGCACACACCCATAAAACAGCCTGTTTCCGCCCAGAAACACCCACTTCCTGTCAATCACATTACGATCACCAGAACGAAGAAAAAACCTCGTAATGCCGTGAGTAAAATGCCTAACTGCATAGCAAATTTACTTGGCGCAGTCGCACTGCGGACATTGCGCATGCGCATTAGCGACTAATCGCTCCGTTGCGAGAAAAAAATACCGAGCGAACAACTCGGAATGACCCCCATGGTTTTGTCCATTAGAGAAACATTTTGCTGCTGTGATCAGGTCTGAATTAGGCCCAATACACGTTTCTACACAAAATGTAACACAATGAAAGCATTTCTTTCTGCTCTGATAAGAAGAATAACTCTGGGTTATACTGTATTTTTGTTTCTTATTGCACCTCCCAATGTTGTAAACATAGATTGAGGGACATCTGCGTGCGCCCGCCCAAAAAGAGGGCGTGGTCTATGGGAAAGGGGGCATGGCTTCATGGGGGGGGCCGCGATCACGAGCCACGCCCTTGTTTTCATCCTTGAGAGGGCATACCCAACGCTCTGTGAGGCGCTGGCATGCCCCCTCTCCCTCTGTCTCCACTGAATAGACGCTGTGCGCATGTGCAAAACGTCTATTCTCCGCTGCTCTGCTAAGCAGAGCTGCAGTGATAGGAGCCTCCCAACTCTCCCCCCACCACCACCACTACGGGACACTGCGGCCCGCGGGTCTGACAGCGGGACAGTCCCAAAAAAAGGGACTGTCCCGCCAAAATCGGTACAGTTTTGGAGGTATGTCTCCAGTGAAACGTTGGCTTCAAGTGGATATATATCAAGCCTTGGTGGGTCTATTCGTGAAGCAGTGAAAAGATTGTAGAAGTGAGCCAGTGGAGAAGTTGTCCATGGCAACCAATCAGTGTTGAGGTAACATTTAAAAAGTACATTCTATAAAATGATAGGTAGCAGCTGATTGGTTGCCATGGGCAACTTCTCCAATGGTTCACTTCTCCACACTTTTCACTGCTTCATGAATAGACTCCTTGGAGAGAAATAAAGTAGAGAAGTTGCCAAAGCAACCACCCAACCCGTCAGCTTTTAACTGTCGTCTATCTTCACAGTCTATAAAATGACAGTCAGATGCTGATGGGTATCCCTGGGCAACTCTTCCATTTTATCTCTCCTGAAGGTTTGATCTCCCCCCAAGTTTTGGATGCAGCACACAAAGTTAAGATAAAAGAGATATTTGCTTACCAGGGCTGATCTGAATTACGCAGGAGGACCTCGTGCCTTTAGTGGGCCTTCCCCAGTCTTTGGGCCTTCGCCAGTCTGTCAGGAATGGGTATAGCCAGCACACTGCGCATTCGGATTAAACAGCATAGAAATTATGTAGGACACTGGTAAGCACCACTGCATGGTATGGGTCCCTGGTGGCTGAGGAGAATGGAGACGCCAAAAAACTAGAAGCAAAAGCTCTGTTCTGTGGTCAAGATAAAAGGTTGCTACATGTAATTGGTAGTTAGCTATATGGTAATTTTAGAGCAACTCTGGCAATTCCCCTCTTTATTCCGAAAAGATTCCCGGAAGCTCCTGACTTGTATATAACCTGTAACAGGCAGTGCAGTTCCTGGTGGTGTTTCCAGCTATCTGCAGTGCACTAGATATAATAGAAACGTACATCTGGAAGACTGATGAGGTGCGCGCCTATCTGCTACAACAAGATATGACTGTCTCCCTCAGTGAGCTGAACGGTTGGGCAGTACTGTATGCCTGCACTGGTTTGGAGATCTTCTTAATGTGTCTAGTAAACAGCTTGAATGTCTTGGCTGCTGATGTCTGTGGGCAGGGATGGACTGGGGCCTCTTGTGGAGAAGTTGCCCATGGCAACCAATCATCTGCTCCGTACAATTGTATAGTACGCAAATTATAAATGTTACGTCAATGCTGATTGGTTGCCATGGGTAACTTCTCCACTGGCTCACTTCTCCACACTTTTCACTGCTTCATGAATAGACCTCCAAGTCACTAATTTATTCCTTGCGAATTGATTATTAGTCTCAGGAGTGCCTCAAAGATGGCTGCCACCGCTGTGTGTTAACGATAAGAACACTCTTTAATTATGTTTTTGGAACACAAAATAAAATCACTTCCTTTCTCATACAAATCAAGCTCCGTGCTGAACATCCAGTACTTTGTGTAACTTCGGCTAAACTTTTCTCTAAACAAGTCATCTGTGGCTGACATTGTGGTGTTAACATTTCTACCAAGATCCTGAATTTAAAAAAACAACAACAAAACTTGAGAACTCATCAAAATAACTCTCAGATATATTGTTAACAATGATGTACGTTTGTAATTAGAGGCGATAAACGGTGGAACACTTTTGCTCAGAAATTATGTGTTAAAAGGATTTTATAAAGGTCTTCATAGCTAATTGTCCCAATTATTTTTGTTCAGATAGTAACACTTAGTGCTCATTGCAAAATGAAGAGCTGATTTTAATTGTAAGAAGTACATTTCCTGCACCTGTAACTTTCCAGTCATTCAGAAATTATTGCAACGATCCTGGAATTTCAGCTCTACTTAGTAAATAAAATAAAAATGATTTAATAAAAATAGTGTGTGTGTATATATATATATATATATATATATACATACATATGATATACATATATATATATATATATATATATATAAAAAAAAAAATATATATATATATATATATATATACACACACACACACACATATATATATATATATATATATATATGTATATATATATATACTAGCTGTTCTACCCGTACTTCGCACTGGAGTTTCTGATTTTGACGGTTGTAAATATAAATGAGTGTTAATAATTTGGTACTGTAAATCTATAGAGATGTAAATTTGAGACTTCTTAATGTGTTAATGTAAGTAAATATTAATCCATGGCTCTTGGCGTTACCCGAGGAGCACCCGTAGCAGATACGGTAGAAAGTGACAGGACCATTTTTGTAGTTTATACATAGGTGTGCGCAGGGGGAGTGCCTGGTGCGCACAGGCACCCCCTAATATCTGGCACCCCGATCTCACATGCGTGATGCAGCGATCGCTGAGCAGGCTGATTACTGTCCCCTCTGCGCTGCACCCTGTCAGAACTGCATTACTGACCTGACGCCTGGGTAAATCAGGGGTGCCACTGCCACCGGCTTTCAAACTCCCGGCTCCACCTCCATGTACAAAAACAGCATGATGTGATGTGATTACGTCATACTGCTCGCACGCCCACCCGCCACACCCGCCACATGCCCACCTCTCTCCTTCAATGCTATGCCAACGCCAGCCAATGGTGAGGATCAGAATGCAGCCAGCGTTCCTCTTAGGAAGACAAAGTCAATACTGGCAGGCGGCCGGCAGCAGCACTGACACGTCACTCATTTTTCCAGCAGCGGCAGTACTAGTCTGCGACTGTCAGTGTCAGTGAGTGAATGACTTGTAAGTAAGCTGCTGCAGCTTGCAGGGGAAAGAGAGAGGGAGCCAGACCAGGCTGAGGAGGAGCAGTGTAATTGCAGTGAGTGCCATCAGGGGTGTTTGTTTAGTTCACATTTGACAATGTATCTGCTTTATTAGGATTGGTACAAGGGTGGATATTTTATATTGCGTTGACCGTCAATAGATGGTGCTAGACACGCCCAAAAGGCGGTGCTAGACACACCCCTCCGACGGTGCACCCCCTAATAAAATGTGCTGCGCACGCCAATGAGTTTATAAAATATATTAGTGCGATACAAATTTTAATCTGATTTTCTGTTTGTGCGTTATCTTTCATGGCTCAAGCTACGCAACAGTAAACAGTAATGACATCATTATGTCAGCACCCTTTTCATCCCCTTAGGGGAGATTTATTAGAATTCTAAGTACTTAGATTTCCTATTTACCACCTGCAGAATACCCATGTTACATGTCAGCTTTCTAACATATCAGAAAGTAAGAGAATTATTGATGAGTCAGTCAGTGAGTGAGAGACTTTCGCATTTATATATATATATATATATATATATATATATATTTTATTTATATGGTGCCACAAGGAATCGGCAGCCCCCAAGCTCACATATATTTGTACAGATCTGTGACTCTATGACTACGTTGGTCATGGCGCTGGGCGTGGCTAGGAGCTCTGTGTCATAGAGTCACAGATCTGGATATGAGAGAGGAGGCCTGCAAGTGTGGCTGTACGCTCGGGACGCGTACCGTTAAGAATCTAGCCGCCCATACGCCGTACCCGCGGTCCGCCATTCACACAAACCATTGCCACCGTTAGCGGCTATTACGGTAAAAGCCGCAGATGTGTTCCTCCTCCCCTTCCCAGCTCACTGCTGTGTCAGGGAAGGAGGGGAGAGGAAAGCGCAGCACGGTCCCATCCCTCAGTGCTGCTCAGTCAGACTTTGGTCTCCAGCCGCAGCATATATCTTCTCAACTGAGTACCGGTTCTTTAGTTAATCAGAGCTCGCGGACCGGCAGCCAATCAGGAGCCGCAGCTGTCGGTCCACGAGCTCTGATTGGCTAACGAACCAGTGCTCAGTTGAGAAAATACACGCCGCAGCCGGAGTCTGAGCAGCACTGCCGTCCTTCAACCCTGACACAGCAGCAGCAGGTGAGCAGCGGCAGGGAGGTGGGAGGTGTGGGGTGGGTGGAGCATATGTATAACTGGCATTGTGGGGCATATCTGGCACTGGGGATATATTATTTATATATGGCACTGTGGGGCATATGTATATCTGGCATTGTGGGACATATATATATCTGGCATTGTGGGGCACATCTGGCACTGTGGGGCATATGTATATCTGGCATTGTGGGGCATATGTATATCTGGCACTGTGGGGCATATGTATATCTGGCACTGTGGGGCATATGTATATCTGGCACTGTGGGGCATATGTATATCTGGCACTGTGGGGCATATGTATATCTGGCACTGTGGGGCATATGTATATCTGGCATTGTGGAGCATATTTGGCACTGTGGGGCATATGTTTATCTGGCATTGTGGGGCTTATATGGCACTGGGGGCAGGGGGTAGGGAGGGCGGTTCTGGTGAAGCTTGAGCTCCAGGCGCCCAAGACAGTACAAGGCGCCGCAGCTCGACTCTGCCAGAACCTCTGCCTGGCCGCAAGCAGCTCGCAGCCGCAGTTGTCAGACACTGACAGCTGGAAGCCCGAGCTGCTTCAAATATCTCCCGTCCCTCCTCTCCGCTCCCCTACTTCCTCCCTTCCGGTCCGTGACTTGCGTGTGACGGCACAAGTACTCCAGGCACAGCTTCAGGGGGCACAACTACTCCAGGCACAGCTACAGGGGCACATCTACAGGGGGCAAATCTACAGGGGGCAAATCTACAGGGGGCACAAGTAATCCAGGCACAGCTACAGGGGGCACAACTACTCCAGACACAGCTACAGGGGGCACATCTACTGGGGGCAAATCTACAAGGGGCACAACTACTGGGGGCAAATCTACAGGGGGCACAGCTACTGGGGGCACAACTACTGGGTCCATAACTACAGGGGGTATAACTGTGGCCACGCCCCTACTTTGCTTCAGGCACCATGACACCTTGCTACACCTCTGACTGGGGGCATATGTATATCTGGCATTGTGGGACATATGTATAACTGGCATTGTGGGGCATATCTGGCACTTTGGGGCATAGGTTTATCTGGCATTGTGGGGCATATGTGTATCTGGCACTGTGGGGCATATGTATATCTGGCATTGTGGGTCATATCTGGCATTGTGGGGCATATGTATAACTGGCACTGAGGGGCATATGTGTATCTGGCATTATGGGGCATATCTGGCATTGTGGAGCATATGTATATCTGGCATTATGGGGCATATCTGGCATTGTGGGGCATATGTAAATCTGGCATTATGGGGCATATCTGGCATTGTGGGGCATATGTGTATCTGGCATTATGGGGCATATCTGGCATTGTGGGGCATATGTATATCTGGCACTGTGGGGCATAGGTATATCTGGCATTATGGGGCATATCTGGCACTGTGGGGCATATGTGTATCTGGCATTATGGGGCATATCTGGCATTGTGGGGCATATGTATATCTGGCAATGTGGGGCATATCTGGCACTGAGGGACATATGTGTATCTGGCATTATGGGGCATATCTGGCATTGTGGGGCATATGTATATCCGGCAAAGTGGGGCATATCTGGCACCGTGGGGCATATGTATATCTGGCATTGTGGGGCATATCTGGCACTGTGGGGCATATGTATATCTGGCATTATGGGGCATATATGGCACTGTGGGGCATATGTATAACTGGCAATGTGGGGCATATCTGGCACTGTGGGGCATATGTATATCTGGCATTATGGGGCATATATGGCACTGTGGGGCATATGTATAACTGGCTATGTGGGGCATATCTGGCACTGTGGGGCATATGTGTATCTGGCATTATGGGGCATATCTGGCACTGTGGGGCATATGTATATCTGGCATTATGGGGCATATATGGCACTGTGGGGCATATGTATAACTGGCAATGTGGGGCATATCTGGCACTGTGGGACATATGTATAACTGGCACTGTGGGGCATATGTGTATTTGGCATTATGGGGCATATCTGGCATTGTGGGGCATATGTATATCTGGCAATGTGGGGCATATCTGGCACTGTGGGACATATGTGTATCTGGCATTATGGGGAATATCTGGCATTGTGGGGCATATGTATAACTGGCAATGGGGGGCATATCTGGCCCTGTGGGGCATATATATATCTGGCATTATGGGGCATATCTGGCACTGTGGGGCATATGTGTATCTGGCATTATGGGGCATATCTGGCATTGTGGGGCATATGGATATCTGGCATTATGGGGCATATCTGGCACTGTGGGGCATATGTATAACTGGCACTGTAGGGCATATCTAGCACTGTGGGACATATGTATAACTGGCACTGTAGGGCATATCTGGCACTGTGGGGCATATGTGTATCTGGCATTATGGGGCATATCTGGCATTGTGGGGCATATGGATATCTGGCATTATGGGGCATATCTGGCACTGTGGGGCATATGTGTATCTGGCATTATGGGGCATATCTGGCATTGTGGGGCATATGGATATCTGGCATTATGGGGCATATCTGGCACTGTGGGGCATATGTATAACTGGCACTGTAGGGCATATCTAGCACTGTGGGACATATGTATAACTGGCACTGTAGGGCATATCTAGCACTGTGGGACATATGTATAACTGGTACTGTAGGGCATATCTGGCACTGTGGGGCATATGTGTATCTGGCACGATAGACTGCGGAGGGTGCGTGTCACGGGAGTGCTGTGTGGAGACTACAACTCCCGGCATGCCTTGCGCGGCCAGGAAGGAACATGGTGGTTGCTGTTTCTGGTGCTGGTGCAGAGTGAGAGTCTGAAGTGCGCAGTTTGCGGGGACAATGAAGCTGGTGAGAGGCTAATACCATATACTGTTATGAGGGATAAGTCCCCAGCGCGCACACTGTGTATGTGATGTTATATAGGGGAAGGGGCTGTATAGTTTTATATATATATATATATATAACAAAACCAAATGGAGGCACTCAGAAAGAAAGGAGACGACACACCGCTGGATAGACCTATCCAGCGGTGTGTCGTCTCCTTTCTTTCTGAGTGCCTCCATTTGGTTTTGTTATCTGTATGCTCTGCATGAGGTTGTGCACCGGAACAAGCATTGAAACCGTGAGTGCCGGACATATTGGAACTATATATATATATATATATATATATATATCCTATATAATAGCCCTATTCTGTGACCTTGTGATTCATTTGCTAACGCTGGGCGGAGTCACAACAGTGGGCGGAGTTATTCAAATGAGTCACAGAGATCTGGCCAAATCTACAGGAGACTAGGAGCAGAAGCAGATAGCATGGGCATTGGGCATGTCACAGGCAGGGGTGCATACCTCCCAGCTTTCTGCAGGAGCTTTCTCCAGGCAGAAGGAGGGAAACACACTCGGCAAAAAGGGGGCGTGGCTTCACGGGAGGGCCCCCGTTTTCGTCAGTGAGGGGGCTTGCCCAGCGCTCTGTGAGCTGCTGGCATGCCCCCAGGGCTGATTATGAGTCCGGGGGGCACAGGGCACTTGAGACAGGGGAGCCCTATCTCATTGCTGTGCCTGCTGTGGGTTGGGGGCGTGGCCTAATCGCGCCCCGCGCGGCCACGCCCCCTTATGCAAATTCCGATTTTTATTTTTATTTTTTTTATGGGATTTTGGCCCCTCAGCTAGGGCTAAATCCAGAGGAGGTGGTCGCTCCCCCTACACACCCGCACAGGGAGAAGAAAGCAGGGAGACTGCTGCCTCCCTGCAACACCACAGACCTGCCAATATGCAGCAGCGTGTGCTGACTGTAGCACAATGCTGCCGCTGTTGCTGGCAGGACGGGGGGAGCTTCTGAGCTGAGACAGAGCTACTCCAGCCGGGGGGCCCCCTAAAACTGTGGGGCCAACGGTACGTACCCCCTGCCCCCCCCCCCCCTTAATCCGGCTCTGCTGCTGGAACCCCCCCCCAGTAATCCGTACCCCCTGATGCCCCCTCTCCCTCTGTCTCCACTATTCACCGCTGCTCTGCTAAGCAGAACAGCGAGTACAGGAGCTTTCCAACTGCCCCCCCCCGCCGCCGGACACTGCGACCCGCGGGTGGGACAGCGGGACAGACCCCAAAAAATGGGACTGTCCCGCGAAAATCGGGACATTTGGGAGGTATGGGGGTGTGTGAGGGGTATGTCATACAGACAGACGGGCACCGGCTCACTGTGTGCTTGACCCCCCACATCGGCATACTCAGCAGGGTCTCTCTGGTGCGGAGGAGCGTCACTTTCTGACACACTCCACGCTTCTTAGCTGCAGTTTAGTGGGGCACCTGCCGCTGTGCAGGTTCCATACTGCCTCTGTTATCTCCAGCCCCGGCAACCCCACCGCTAGCTGCAGCGCTGCCACCCGCAGTGGAGTGCGCCCAGCTCATTCACACACTTTAGCTGGCGGGTAGCGCTGCAGAAATCCGAGCTGCTTGCAGGCTCTGACCCACTCCTCCCTCCAGCCGCAGCGTCTCCTGGGAGCTAACCAGTCACTCCCAGTCTCCCCTTACCACAGTGCCCGGAAGCTGTGAGGTCCGCGCCACGTGCATGCTATGACCCCCTCCTCCCTCCAGCCGCAGCATCTCCTGGGGGCTAACCAGTCATTTCCAGTCTCACCTTACCACAGTGCCCGGCAGCTGCGCGAGGTCTGCGGTGTGTGACTGAGGAGGGGGGGAGGGATGCGGACTGGCAGAGAAAGCAGGACTCCAGCCTGAGAGAGTCAGCCATGCCAAGTCTCCAGCAGCAGCAGATCCCAACAGGTTGGAATGGAACAGCAGCAGCCAGCAGCAGTGACTCCGGTAAGACACATCTGTCTGTCACCACTGTTTTGTCCCTAATACCAATCTCTCCCGTGCCCTGTGTTCTGTCATGTCCCTGTCACCCCTGGCCTTGCCCTGCCACCCTTATTCTGGCCCTTTCACCCTTATCCTGGCCCTTTCACCCTTATCCTGGCCCTGTCACCCTTATGCTGGCCCTGTTACCCCTATCCTGGCCCTGTCACCCCTGTGCTTGCCCTGTCAACCCTATACTGGCCCCGTCACCCCTGTCCTGGTCCTGCCGCCCCTACCCTGGCCCTGTCACCCCTATCCTGTCCCTATCATTTCTGTCCTGGCCCTGTCACCCCTGTCCTGGCCCCGTCACCCCTGTCCTGGCACCGTCACCCCTGTCCTGGCACCGTCACCCCTGTCCTGGCCCCGTCAACCCAGTACTGACCCTGTCACCCCTGTCCTGGCCCTGTTACTGCATACCCTCCAACTACCTTTTATGGCATGTACAGTACCCGCAGCGCCTCCAGACCTCTCCCCAATGCACTACACCTCCGCACCTTCCCCTCCACCACATGCGGCACTCCACCCCTCCCCCACATGCTGTGCCTCCTTACCCCCTACACCACCCGTGGCTCCCACTCCTCCACCCCTTCACCACCCACAGCACCTCCAGGCCCCTTCCACCATTCACCCCCCTTATACGTATCCCCCCACACCTGCCCCCCTCCACCCGCAGCATCTGCAGACACCCTCCTCCATCAGCGGTCCCCCCCTCACCCACCCCTCCCCCACCAATGGCACCCCCGCACCTGCCCCTCCACCACCTGCAGCACCTCCGGACCTCCTTTCCCATCCGCCGCAACACCCGTACCTGCCCCTACCCTACCCATGGTGCCTGCGGTCCCCTACCCAACCCCCGGCACACCCATCCCACAGCACCTCCGGAACCCTTCACCCATCCACAACATCCCCACACCTGCCCCTCTCCCACCTGTGGCACCCCTGCCCCTCCCCCACCTGCAGTGCCTCCGGACCCCTCCCCCATCTGCATCCCCCACTCCTCTGCCCCTCCCCCACGTGCAGCACCTCTCGAACCTTCCCCATCCGGGCCCCACCCCCACTTCTGCCTCCCCTCCACCCGCAGCATCTACAGACACCATCCGCAGTCCCCCCCGCACCCGCTACATTCTGTACATCGTGCCCTGCAGGTGCTGTTCACGCCGTCGCAAGGGGCTGCGCCTCCTTCACCATCGCACGCCCTTTCATTGTGCGATATTTAACCACTAACAAAGGAATGCAGGTAATACTCCATATAATACAAATATTAAACCCCAGAAAGGCATGCAAGGGTTAAGGGGGCGTAGCCCCTTGCGACGGTGTGAAGAGCGCCCGTAGGGCGCGATGAAGCACCTAGTATATATATATATGAGAAATAATCTCCCAACAAACACACTGTGTATGTGGTATTTACCGAACATTGTCTTTATACCTACATTATGTACACATAACATATTATTAACACACTAGGTAATTCATCGTGCCCTGCGTCCGCTCTTCACGGCCTATGCCCCCTTTACCATTGCACACCCTTTGGCCGTAAAACATTTAACCACTAACAACATTATGCTTGAAGGTAATACTCCATATTTTTCAAGCCCAGAGAACCATCACTTGCTATATATATATATATATATATATATATATATATAAAACAACATTATGCTTGAAGGTAATACTCCATATTTTGCAAGCCCAGAGAACCATCACTTGCTATATATATATATATATACTAGGTGCTTCATCGCGCCCTACGGGCGCTCTTCACACCGTCGCAAGGGGCTACGCCCCCATGCCTTTCTGGGGTTCAATATTTGTATTATATAAAGTATTACCTGCATTCCCTTGTTAGTGGTTAAATATTGCACAATGAAAGGGTGTGCGATGGTGAAGGAGGCGCAACCCCTTGCGATGGCGTGAACAGCACCTGCAGGCCACAATGTACAGAATGTAGCGGGTGCGGGGGGTACTGCGGATGGTGTCTGTAGATGCTGCGTATGGAGGGGGGGCGGAAGTGGGGGTGGGGCCCGGATGGGGAAGGGTTGGGAGGTGCTGCGGGTGGAGGAGGGGCAGAGGAGTGGGGGATGCAGATGTGGGAGGAGTCCGGAGGCACTGCAGGTGGGGGAGGGGCAGGGGTGCCATGGGTGGGGGAGGGGCAGGTGTGGGGATGTTGCAGATGGGTGAAGGGTTCCGGAGGTGCTGTGGGATGGGAAGCGGCGGGAGTGCCGCTAGTGGGGTAGGGGTCCGCAGGCGCCATGGGTAGGGGAGGGGCAGGTACGGGTGTTGCGGCGGATGGGGAAGGAGGTCCGGAGGTGTTGCAGGTGGTGGAGGGGCAGGTGCGGGGGTGCCATTGGTGGGGGAGGGGTGAGTGAGGGGGGGACCGCGGATGGAGGACGGTGTCTGCAGATGCTGCGGGTGGAGGGGGGCAGGTGTGGGGGGAGACATATAAGGGGGGTGAATGGTGGAGGGGGCCTGGAGATTGCTGGGGGTGGTGAAGGGGCGGAGGAGTGGGAGCCGCGGGTGGTGTAGGGGGTCTGGAGGCACAGCATGTGGGGGAGGGGTGTAGTGCCACATGTGGTGGAGGGGAAGGTGCGGAGGTGTGGTGCATTGGGGAGAGGTCTGGAGGTGCTGCGGGTACTGTACCTGCCAAAAAGGTAGTTGGAGGGTATGCAGTAACAGGGCCAGGACAGGGGTGACAGGGTCAGAACAGGGTTGACTGGGCCAGGACAGGGGTGACAGGGTCAGAACAGGGTGACAGGGTCAGAACAGGGGTGACGGGGCCAGGACAGGGGTGACGGGGCCAGGACACGGGTGACGGGGCCAGGACAGAAATGACAGGGACAGGATAGGGGTGACAGGGTCAGTGTAGGGGCGGCAGGACCAGGACAGGGGTGACAGGGCCAGTATAGGGTTGACAGGGCCAGGATAGGGGTAGCAGGGCCAGCATAAGGGTGACAAGGCCAGGATAAGGGTAAAAGGGCCAGGATAAGGGTGGCAGGTCAAGGCCAGGGGTGACAGGGACATGACAGAACACAGGGCACGGGAGAGATTGGTATTAGGGACAGAACAGTGGTGACAGACAGATGTGTCTTACCGGAGTCACTGCTGCTGGCTGCTGCTGTTCCACTCCAACCTGTTGGGATCTGCTGCTGGTGGAGACTTGGCATGGCTGACTCTCTTAGGCTGTAGTCCTGCTTCCTCTGCACGTCCGCATCACTCCCCCCCTCCTCAGTCACACACCGCAAACCTCGCGCAGCTGCCGGGCACTGTGGTATGGTGAGACTGGGAGTGACTTGTTAGCCCCCAGGAGATGCTGCGGCTGGAGGGAGGAGGGGGTCATAGCATGCACGTGGCGCGGACCTCACGGCTGCTGGGCACTATGGTAAGGGGAGACTGTAAGTGACTGGTTAGCTCCCAGGAGATGCTGCTGCTGGAGGGAGGAGGGGGTCAGAGCCTGCAAGCAGCGCGGACTTCTGCAGCGCTACCCGCCGGCTAAAGTGTGTGAAGAAGCTGGGCGCACCTCACTGCGGGTGGCAGCGCTGCAGCTAGCGGTGGGGTTGCCGGGGCTGGAGATAACAGAGGCAGTACGGAAAGTGCACAGCGGCTGGTGCCCCACAAAACTGCAGCTAAGAAGCGTGGAGTGTGCCAGAAAGTGACGCTCCTCCCCGCCAGAGAGACCCTGCTGAGTATGCTGATGTGTGGGTCAAGTATGGCATACCCCCTCACACACCCCCATACCTCCCAAATGTCCTAATTTTCGCGGGACAGTCCCATTTTTTAGGGTCTGTCCCGCTGTCCCACCCGCGGGTTGCAGTGTCCTGTGGTGGTGGGGGGGGGCAGTTGGAAAGCTCCTGTACTCACTGTTCTGCTTAGCAGAGCAGCGGTGAATAGTGGAGACAGAGGGAGAGGGGGCATCAGGGGGTACGGATTAAGGTGGGGTTCCAGCAGCAGAACCGGATTAAGGGGGGGGGGCAGGCGGTACGTACTCTGGTGCCCTCCCCAACCGGGAACCGGTGGTATGTAGCAAAAAGACGAGGCGGCACTCAGAGGCTTGTAACTGCAATCATATATTTGTGCAAATGGTGCAAGTCATATCAACGTTTCGGGGACCTAGTCCCCTTCTTCAGGATAACACAAGTGCCAAAAGTGAATGTTTAAATAGACAAGACAAACACTTACCCCCTGACCCCATTCTCTCCACAGCTGCAGCATATCCATGTGGCCGCCCCTTCGTGTCTTCCGCCTGGCTGCGCGTCTCAGCGGGACCGGAAGTGACGTCACGAGTGCAAGCCGCGTTACCATGGCTACCACTCAAAGCATACTCACCGCCTGGGTGTCGCTCTCTGGCCGCGTCATTCAAGCTACCTCCAGTGCGTCTCCAGATCCCGCGAGATCACATGCCTTGGCTGGGAAGTCCTTAGCGTTACCATGGTGATGCTGTAAGCTGTGACACAATGCTATACAATGTTATATGTCATCTTAAAATATCACTTCAGCCACTGTTTTGATTTTATTTGCATTGTGTCACAGCTTACAGCATCACCATGGTAACGCTAAGGTGCCCTGCGTCCGCTCTTCATGGCCTACGCCCCCTTGACCATTGCACGCCCTTTGGCCGTAAAACATTTAACCACTAACAACATTATGCTTGAAGGTAATACTCCATATAATACAAATATTGCCCGTCCATAGGATGTGCAGGGGTTAAGGGGGCGTAGCCCCTTGCGACGGTGTGAAGAGCGCCTGTTGGGCGCAATGAATCACCTAGTTACACATAAACGAATAATCAAAATAGTGGGAAAACAATGAGTTACAGTTGAAGACAATATAAGACAAGTACAGGGTAAATAAACAGAGCTATAGCAGCAGACGACACTGACATACTGTAAGTATCAGGGTGGCAAAAAACTACAGGATTTAGTGCCATCGAAAAATATTAAAGTAAGAGAAGGATAAGCACATGAGGGTTGAGGGCCCTGCTCGTGAGAGCTTACATTCTAAAGGTGAGGGGCAGACAGACAGTGGTGATTGATATATATATATATATATATATATATATATATATATATAAACTGTTTATTTCATGAATGATGTTTCCTAGACATCCAGTACTGTTCCAAACAAGTTATCTGTGGTTGACATTTTGAAAGCAGCATTTATGACCTAGGAAACATTTTACATAAGGTGACACCTCCCTGTAGCAGGAGACCCGGGTGCTGCATCCATTTTCCAAGTGCACCAACATTTTTCTTTCCGCTCCAGTAATGAGCAGAAACACCAACACAAAAGGAGGAAAATAAACATCCATACAGTATACCATAATCAGGAACGGCCATTACTAGTCGCGGTTGGCAGAGAGAACTACAATGGGCACAAGAGGAACTAATAACGCATAAGAAGGGTGTAGTTATGCAAAATAGGGTGTGTGGTTTTATTAGAGGTGTCATATCCAGTGCAGTAACTGTTTTATTGCCCAGAACCCGGGGAAGATTTTATTGAAATGCTGTTGTCAGGATTTGGCATGCAGCCTGCTGGCACTTACCTCTGCTTCATGCCCACTTCCTTGGAGAAGCCCCCGATTCTTCCTGAGATCTCCTGTGGCTAAAGCAGTGTCCCCAGAGTATCTGTCATGTGGGAGTTCAGAGGTTCCCGGCGGCGTTCCTGCTGGCTGCAGGTGATGGGTGCCGCCACATTGGATTTGGTCAGCTGACTGCTGAAACACCAGTGTCTTTCCAGCTGTACCTCATGTGATATGCACTGCCAATCCCAGCACACCTCAGGGGATAAAAGGGCAGCAGTAATTTCAAACAGCGCCAAACAGCAGTTATTGTGTTATGTAGTCATGTCCTAAGCTTACCTGTTCTCTGGTGGTCAGGTTTATTCTTGCTACCTGTGTCTCCAGTGTATTCTACTAGTGCTTCCAGTGTCTCCTGTGCCCTGTGTGTACAGCCTACCACAGGTGCTTCTACATAGAGCTAAAAACATTAAACTCTGGGGTAGATGTAAGAAGCATCGGTATGGGGGAAAGCGGTATCAGCACACATTATGTGCGCTATACCGCTACCCCCCATATATAACAGCCGCGTTGTCTGTACAAGTGTGGCACTCTGGAAGAATGATGTGTGTGCCCCTTTAAGAAAGTCTTACTTGCAACCTTGAAGACGCAAGGGGAGCGCTGGGACAGGAGGAGTAAAGTGTAGCCCATGGTCCAGTCACGTGATCTCAGGGAAGAGAGCTGATTGGACAGGAGCAGCTGGGAGATGCAAAGGTTGTTGGGAAGAAGAAATAGCATGGTTGTTGAAGGAAGAAGGAGCTGGAAGGCATGGGAAAACGGAGCAGAGCGGTAACTGAATTGAGACGCTGCAGCTGCAGACCGAACGCTGCCTGGCCTGGTGAGAGGCACGGATGCTGTGTCCATCTTGAGACAGCGAGGATTCATTTGCAGCAGGTCCAGCCAGCATATGTCTCTTTTCCTGGTGTCTTTGTAGGTACTGTGAGAAACTGGCAACCCAGCCACAGGCCAGTGTACCCTCCAGCCTCCGCCACCCTTGTTATAGACTTAGCAGTATTTAAAGGGCGCAGTCAGTAGCACCATACTTTGCAAGTTAAAGTCAGAATAAAGGGTGCCAAAATAATGAGTTTAATGTGAGCCCAAAATTAGATATTTGTGCTTCAAAGACTCAAGAGCTCATTGTGAGCAAGTTCCCTCACTAGTTACAGGCTCTTTGAATAAAAGACTTAGGGGGAGATGTATTAAGCAGTGAAAAGAGTGGAGAAGTGAATCAGTGGAGAAGTTGCCCATGACAACAAATCAGCATTGAAGTAAAATTTAGAATTTGCATACTATAAAGTTATACAGAGCAGCTGATCGGTTGCCACGTGCAACTTCTTCACTGGCTCACTTCTCCACTTTTTTCACTGCTTAGTACATCTCCCTCCTAAGCATCATTGACATTTTCCTAGCCAAGGAATTTCCCAAGATTTATGTCCCATTTCCCCATTGGTACGCTGTGACGCAGTAGACTTCAACCAGAGCTCCAACAATATTTGCCAGTGAAGTAATTTGTTACCTTGGCTAGGAAGAGCTAGAAAGTTATTAATTAGGAGTTACTGAGTATACTGCTATCATTCTTCTTGTCACCACATTATAGAATGGAACGCACAGTGTCTGATATTATTTCATGAATCCAATGATTTTAAGTTAATTTGTTATTTCAGTTGTTCTTCATCCAGATTCCAATTACTCTTCTATTATTCAAATTATTTTTGCATATTGAATGATCTTTTGTGGTGTGAACTGTCGTTAATTGCATGTTTCTATTCTTTTTGTATGCCAAAGTCTTCTTTCTGTGATTTGCAATCAAAGTAACGTAGTTTAATCATTCAATCAATCAATCAATCAATCAATCAATCAATCATTCCAAATCCAGAGTTCATTGCAGATAAGTAAAAAGACTTCCTGTTGGAATTGCCGACTTTATTTTCATTTATATCAATCTATTCTACCTCTTTGAGCATGGAATGGGGAATAACATTTTAGGGGAAAGGTCTGTCACATAGACACCCAACACCTGTGATACCTCTCTCAACCACTTAGACATACCCTGCCAACCCCGGGGGTGTTACACAATGACCCACAGACCCCAGGGATCAGACACACAAACCCAGGGTGCATACACACAAATCTGGAGTACAGACACACAAACCCAGGGAAGAGACACACAAACCAGGCAAGAGACACACAAACCCAGGGAAGAGACACATGTACTCAGCGAAGAGACAAACAAACCCATGGAACAGATGCACATACCTGGGCAAGAGATACACGAACCCAGTGAACAGACACACAAACCTAGGGAAAAGAAACGCAAACCTAGAGGAGCGGCACAAAAATCTAAGGAACAGACACACAAACCCAGGAAAGAGACGCAGAAACACACAAACTCTGGGAAGTTGGGAACAAACACACAAACCCAGGGAAGAGACACAGAAGCCCAGGGAAGAGACACACAAACACAGGAAAGAGACACACAAGCCCAGGGCAGAGACACACAAACTCTGGGAACAAAGTAAACACACAGACTCTGGGAACAAACACACAAACCCAGGGAACACAGATGCTGTTATACATTCTAGTAAAAGTGGAACTTTCTATAAAATAGCTATTAATAATATCACATAAATATTCAGCATTTTATTCATAATTAAAAAAACAAACTGAACATGTCCCTGCTGCTTATGACTTAAGTGAGGTGTCCTTTGTCTGCGCTGTAGATTGGCACGTACGGAGACACAACTGTGTACGGATCCTGGCGCACAATACACTCGGGATTCAGCAACTTTCTCTTCATTGTCTGATAGTTTCTGTTAATAATGAACGTTTTCTTTGTGGTGTGAAATTGTCAAAGAAAAAAATCAATCTGTAATTAATTACTTTCTTTAAAAAGAAACAGAACGGAGGTGTGAATATGACATTTGCCATCTTTATTTAGTGTGTACTTTATAATTGGTTTGACAACATATATACTCGGTAATAATGGTAATGTAGGTGTTTAAAAAAATATATGAATAAATAGAGATATAATTAGTGTGGTATGTATATAAGCTTTCATCTTGTAACTAGAGATGTGCGGCGGGCACTTTTCGTGTTTTGGTTTTGGTTCTGGTTCCATGCTCGTGTTTTGGATCTGGATTGGTTTTGCCAAAACCACCCTTTTGGGTTTTGGTTTTACTTTTGGATTTGGATGATTTTTGAAAAAAACATAAAAATAGCTAAAATCACAGAATTTAAGGGTCATTTTGATCCTACGGTATTATTAACCTCAATAACATTCATTTCCACTCATTTCCAGTCTGTTCTGAACACCTCACACCTCACAATGGTGGTCATTCCGAGTTGTTCGCTCAGTAAATTTCATCACATTGCAGCGATTTTGCGCTTAGTGCGCATGCGCAATGTCTGCACTGCGACTGCGCCAAGTAAATATGCTAAGAAGTTAGGATTTTTACTCACGGCTTTTTCTTCGCTCAGGCGATCGTAGTGTGATTGACAGGAAGTGGGTGTTTCTGGGCGGAAACAGGCCGTTTTAGGGGCGTGTGGGAAAAAACGCTACCGTTTCTGGGAAAAACGCGGGAGTGGCTGGAGAAACGGAGGAGTGTCTGGGCGAACGCTGGGTGTGTTTATGACGTCAAACCAGGAACGACAAGCACTGAACTTATCGCAGATGCCGAGTAAGTGTCGAGCTACTCTGAAACCGCACAGAGATGTCTTATCGCAATATTGCGAATCTTTCGTTCGCAATTTTACTATGCTAAGATTCACTCCCAGTAGGCGGCGGCTTAGCGTGTGCAAAGCTGCTAAAAGCAGCTTGCGAGCGAACAACTCGGAATGAGGGCCAATATTGTTTTTAGGCCTAAAGGTTGCACCAAGGTCACTTTATGACCAACACAAGGGTGCGGCACAAACACCTGGCCCATCTAGGAGTGGCACTGCAGTGGCTGAATGCCGAAAGTGGGCCGCAATATTTTGGGCCACCGACAGCATCTCCTGCACACTCCTGTTATTTTTAAAAAAATTCTGCACCACCAAATTAATTGTAAGTGTAAAACATGGGACGTACTGGAATTTGCCCAGATGTAATGCACGCACAATATTGGTGGCGTTGTCCGATATCACAAATCCCCAGGAGAGTCCAATTGTGGTAAGCCATTGTGCGATGATGTCCCTTAGTTTCCATAAGAGGTTGTCAGCTGTGTGCCTCTTCTGGAAAGCGGTGATACAAAGCGTAGCCTGCCTAGGAACGAGTTGGCGTTTGCGAGATGCTGCTACTGGTGCCGCCGCTGCTGTTCTTGCTGCGGGAGGCAATACATCTACTCAGTGGGCTGTCACAGTCATATAGTACTGAGTCTGCCCTGCTCCAGTGGACACTGGGTACAACTGCATTTTTCAGAACACTGAGGACACTTTTCTTAATGTCCCTGTACAGTCCTGGAATTGCTTTCCCAGTGAAGTGGAATCTACATGGGATTTGGTACCCGGGACACACTTCCTCCATCAATTGTCTAAGTCCCACTGCACTAATGACGGATACTGGACGCACGTCCAACACCAGACATAGTGCCTCAGTTATCCGCTTTCCAACAGGATGACTGCTGTCATATTTCATCTTCCTCGCAAAGGACTGTTGGACAGTCAATTGCTTACTGGAAGTAGTACAAGTGGTCTTCCGACTTCCCCTCTGGGATGACGATCGACTCCCAGCAGCAACAACAGCAGCGCCAGCACTAGGAGGAAGTGGTTCTTGATCTTTCCCTATTTTATCCTCCAAATTTTTGTTCTCCATTATTTTTCTGGAGTTATATAACAATATGCAGCACAGTAGAGCGTACCCCTACACCACAAATGGCAAAACATGTAAAAATTATTTGGATTAAATATTAATAACCCCTTTATTTGTAGTAAATAATATACAGCACAGGACAGCACCACTGAACTTTTATGGCAGCACCACTGGACTGGATTTATACGGCAGTATCACTGGACTTATACAGCAGTACCACTGGACTTATACAGCAGTACCACTGGACTGGATTTATACGGCAGTATCACTGGATTTATACAGCAGAACCACTGGACATATACAGCAGTATCACTGGACTTATACGGCACAGAGGAGCCTTCACCAATCTACTAAAAACATACAAAATATAAAAATGGTGCCCAAATGGTGCTTCCCTTATCACCAGAGTATTAAATATCACAATGTAGTGCCCATAAAATATGTGTATAAAGTCCCAGTCCTTCCAAAATAGTGGATTTCAGTCTATTACACTTTTGATTCTGAAGAACGTACCTTCTATTGTTGTTACTTCCTTTCTCTTATCAGAGAGGAAGATGATGGTCATTCAGTTTTAGCATTTAACTCTTCAAATTCTCCTTACCATAATATAATAGCAAGTCAAGATTATGGTCAACTAGAAGCAGGAAAACAGACATCAGTAGTGCAACACCCTGTGCAAATCCTGGGAACTACTGTTCTGTTATTTACATTGTGCAATAGACTGTATGCAAGTGTATTTTTTATAACGTGAAATTGTATCGTCATGTTAGTGTTGATTGTGTGCTGCACTATTACTGTTTGCAGTTGTCTTAACAGTACTCTGAATTTCTTTGTAGGCACAAACGGGTTGTGTTTAAACATGTGTTGCAGTGATGCCATTTTTAATTATAGTGTGTATCTCTGAAAAAAAAATTCCAGCACCCCCCTAATGTTACTTATTTTGTAAAACATATTTTGCAGTAACTACAAGTATGCAGAGAATGGTCTGGTTGAATGTACTGCAGAAATAAATTATTTGGCTCCGGTACCTAAATAGCCCTTTGGGTATATGTTGGAATGAAATGAATAATGTCATTAATATATTTATGGGCCGATAAAATAAATATGCGGTTTTTTTTTTCTTAGATCATACTTGATTTACAGAGTGCTTTGTGTGCTTTACAAATATGAAAACCAGAGCGCTTCTCTACCCCCACTAATCGGGAGAAAGCGTAGAAACAAAAAGTGGACTCACGGAACTCTTCCCATTCTGCACTATTTTACCTCTGAGAGTCTATGTTACGTCGGAGCATCTAGCAAGAGTGAGCTAGTGCCTAGAAGTGAGTATAGTGCTGGATGACTCTCAAAGTGAGCACGTGCGTTGCACTATTTTACTTTCATTTTTCCTATTTATCAGCCAGTCAAACTGTATTTTCATGGCCCATTAAATATTGCTGGCCCTGTTGTCTGCATTAGATACAATTGTATTTTGATGCCCTATGTCACAAACTACATTTAATAATTAGTAAAGTTAAATCTGATTACTTATTTGAGTTTGGTATATATGTACATACGTATGAGTCATAATTACTTGCACGCGTGTGTGTGTGTGTGTGTGTGTGTGTGTGTGTGTGTGTGTGTGTGTGTGTGTGTATAATTTCTACAGGCAAAAAAAATGCTATTCAGATCCCTTTCTAGACATAAATATTAGGAATGGAAATATGTCAAGTTGTAAAATAAATTAATAAAAAATGTCCACTTACGCTAGTGATCTGCAACAATTCGGGGTATCCTAATGGCTCAGAAATATGAATTGTAAATGTGGATGTTCTGTGCAATTTGGGTGCCCATGGCTGTTCCACGAATAGAAAATTGCATGCGATATCCATCACATGTGCAGGGAAGCCTCCAAAATCAGCATTGTCTTGCCAGAATCAGGCCACTACTAAAGCTGTACAACTACCTATTCTTGTGCCTTTTACTACTGCTACTGGCGGAGTCTTAAACTCAATTGTTTCTTAACTGGATGCTGGCATGTGGGGCCCAAATTGGAAAGGCTTCTAATCAGGCGTCTTTCCTTCACAACAAGCCATCACTTCTAGATGATAACATTCACATTTAATAAATAGACCTTACAAATGGAGCCATGCTCATCTTGGCTTCTCTGCTGCTCCTACAGTAGGTGCACCATGCAAAGGTGTGCGCACAGGGGGTGCCTGGTGTGCACAGGCACCCCCTAATGTCCAGCACCCCCCACATGCCACACCTGCTGCAGCAGCACAGTGGTGATCGCCACGGCCCGCCACCGAGCCCAGCTTGCTGCTTATTCCTGCTGTCACTGTGACTCACTCCCCTCCCCGCTGCCGCTGCTGCCGTCGCCAGTGCAGGAATATATACAGTAAGAAGCTGAGCCACGCCCGGCGGCCGCACAGGAAGGACTGACGTCATGTCAAAGCATCTTCCCGGCTCACACCACGCACCCACTGCAATCTCTCTTGCCATGCTCTCCTCCCGCACTGCGCTCTCAGGATTCAACCGGAGGACACATTCAGCAGAGAATGTAACTGAGAAAGTAAGTCACCACTTAGAGTGCTGCAGGGGAAAGAAAGGGGACAAGGCCAGCCAGGGGTAATAAAATTATGTACTGTATATACTTCCAGTACATCCATGAAGTGACATTAGTTACCCCCCCAAAAAATTAGATCTGTGTGTGCACTCAAGAAAAGAAAAGAAGGGTTATACAGATGGAGCCACACTTATCTTGACTTATTTGCTGTGCCTAGGCACACCATGGTTTATTAGCATAAGACCTTCATCTATTGTTCTCAGTTGCAATACAATATAGAGAACAATACATCAGGGGATTAAGTCATCACAGCAGGGGATTAAGTTTGACTGACCTAGCTCAATTAATCCTATTAAAAGCCAAGATAAACATGGCTCTATCTGTATGTATATATTTTATACCGTGTGGCGTAATGTGAATTTGGCTCATACCGTGTGGCATAATGTAGATTTGGCTGATACCGTGTGGAATAATGTAGATATGGCTGATATCGTGTGGCGTAATGTGAATTTGGCTCATACCATGTGGCATAATGTGAACTTGGCTCATACCGTGTGGCGTAATGTGAATTTTGCTCATACCGTGTGGCGTAATGTGAATTTGGCTCATACCGTGTGGCGTAATGTGAACTTGGCTCATACCGTGTGGCATAATGTGAACTTGGCTGATACCGTGTGGCGTAATGTGAATTTCGCTCATACCGTGTGGCGTAATGTGAACTTGGCTCATACCGTGTGGCGTTATGTGAATTTTGCTCATACCGTGTGGCGTAATGTGAATTTGGCTCATACCGTGTGGCATAATGTAAATTTGGCTCATACTGTGTTGCGTAATGTGAATTTGATTCATGCCATGTGGCATAATGTATATTTGGCTTATACCGTGTGGCATAATGTAGATTTGGATCATACCATGTGGCGTAATGTAGATTTGGCTCATACCGTGTGGCGTAATGTAGATTTGGCTCATACCGTGTGGCGTAATGTGAATTTCGGTTCATACTGCATGGCATAATGTGAATTTGGCTCATACTGTGTTGCGGATTGTGAATTTGGTTCATACCATGTGGCGTATTGTGAATTTGGCTCATACCGTGTGGTGTAATGTAGATTTGGCTCATACCGTGTGGCGTAATGTAGATTTGGCTCATACCTGTGGCGTAATGTGAATTTTGCTCATACCGTGTGGCGTAATGTGAATTTGGCTCATACCGTGTGGCGTAATGTGAACTTGGCTCATACCGTGTGGCATAATGTGAACTTGGCTGATACCGTGTGGCGTAATGTGAATTTCGCTCATACCGTGTGGCGTAATGTGAACTTGGCTCATACCGTGTGGTGTTATGTGAATTTTGCTCATACCGTGTGGCGTAATGTGAATTTGGCTCATACCGTGTGGCATAATGTAAATTTGGCTCATACTGTGTTGCGTAATGTGAATTTGATTCATGCCATGTGGCATAATGTATATTTGGCTTATACCGTGTGGCATAATGTAGATTTGGATCATACCATGTGGCGTAATGTAGATTTGGCTCATACCGTGTGGCGTAATGTAGATTTGGCTCATACCGTGTGGCGTAATGTGAATTTCGGTTCATACTGCATGGCATAATGTGAATTTGGCTCATACTGTGTTGCGGATTGTGAATTTGGTTCATACCATGTGGCGTATTGTGAATTTGGCTCATACCGTGTGGTGTAATGTAGATTTGGCTCATACCGTGTGGCGTAATGTAGATTTGGCTCATACCGTGTGGCGTAATGTAGATTTGGCTCATACTGTGTGGCGTAATGTGAATTTCGGCTCACATAGTGTGGCATAATGTGAATTTGGCTTATACTGTGTGGCGTTACTATTCCAAATAGATGGTGACATTGACCCCAGGGCCGTCTTTTCGTATGGGCTCAATGGGCTCTTGCCCAAGGGCCCCAAGTGTATAAGGGCCCTAGCCTGATAGCTGAGGGTCCCCTCTTTCCAGGAGTACCAGATTTTTTTTAAATCGGCCCTGGGGAACTGGAGATATCCGACTTGAAAGCAGTGGTCCCCATCCAAGCCTGTTAATTGCTCCTCCCAGCCAGATATCTCAAGTTCTGTCTGATTTAGAGTTTTTCTGAGGGTATACTCCAAAAGCTGTGACTCTCTCCTTTCGGGGTACACTAGCAGCTTGTCTCTACTATGCCCAGAACCAGAAATATCAGCCTTCAAGCAGCTGGTCCCTGCTCCAGCTCCACACGCCTAATATGCAGTTTTAGATATTCATTGGTGAATTGCTCTGGCTCCTGAACTCTGATCCCCAAGTCCCTAGAACCTTCTAAAAGGTGGTACTCTCTAGTTTTTTTTATCCATTTCAAAGCTAAGAAATTAATCTTCAGGAACTTGAGATATCTGCAGTCAAGCAAGCTGCCCTCCCACTAGAAAATAACTATTAAGCTCACTCCACTATCGGGTGTAGTATGGTATGCCGGTGGCCGGGCTCCCGGCGACCAGCATACCGGTGCCAAGAGCCCGACCGCCGGCATACCGACACTGTCGCGAGCGCAAGGAGCCCCTTGCGGGCACGGTGGTGCGCTACGCGCGCCACGCTATTTTATTCTCCCTCCAGGGGGGTCGTGGACCCCCACGAGGGAGAATAGATGCCGGTATGCTGGGTGTCGGGATGCCGGCGCCGGTATACTGTGCGCCGGGATCCCGACATTCGGCATACTGAAGACCACCCCCACTATCTACCCCTCCCCTACGTATTAAACACCCCCTACCACCCTGGAAGTCATGTACTAGGGCTTCTTCATTCAGCCCAATGCCCCCTTCTACAGTTTAGTCCCATCTGTGCAGTAAAGGAGCAATTAGCAGAAATTACTGCTCCAGGTCCTACATGCTGAGCGGAAGATAGAACACCCCCTACCGCCTGCGGGACATCAAAGCTGCCGCTGATAGCAACACCCACCCCTACCGTTGGAGGATGGGTAGGGGGCCCAGTAAACTGCTGTGCCCAGGGGCCTACTCTGTTGTTAAGATGGCCCTGATTGACCCAGTGCATTATGATAAAAGTCCTCTCCACGAAAGGAATCTCGATGCTACCGTGGGGATGGGAAGGGGGGAGAGGGGAATGCATATGCACCTAGGCCCACCACTCTCTAGTTCCGCCACTGGGTCAGGGATAGGTTGGGGAAGTGTAAGCAGCAATAGGGTGCAGCGGCAGCTAGGACTCAGGAATATGCCGTTGCGGACAGACAGTACCAGCCGGTGGTCGCTCCATTGTGTTTCATTTTATTTCTCTGTGGGTGTATTATATCTACTTTATTATTAAGAAGTAGGGAGAAATTAGATTAAGCCATGTGATTTTACTGAGAGAATGTGAAATAGTGCTAGACATGTCCCTGGGTGGCGCTAGACACGCCCAAAAGGCGGTGCAAGACACGCCCCTCCTGTGGTGCACCCCCTAATAAAATTAGTTGCGCATGCCTATGGCACCAAGGTTTATTAGCATAATATTTTCATCTGTTGTTCTCAGCTGCAATACAATACAGAGAACAATACATCAGGGGATTAAGTCTGACTGCCCAGTCTCACTTAATCCTATTAAAGGCCAAGATGAAGAGGGTTCCACCCGTAGTTTAAACTCCACCAGCCCAGTATTAAAACACCCAAGTGTAATATTTAGGTCGTCTTACCCTAAACCAGCCCTGACATTAACTCAACGGCATTCACATAAACCACCTACAGTAACTCTTACTAAAGAGCTCGACATTAAATTAATACTGTACCGTCCACATTTAGTAATTAGGCATCCTTTCCTCCAACTTGCCCATCACAGGAACTAAATAGTAAACTATTGCCCAGATTTATCAAGCCTTGGAGAGTGATACATTGCACTGTGATAAAGTTTCAACCAATCAGCTCTTAACTGTCATTTTTCAAACACAGACTGTAACATGACAGTTAGGAGCTGATTGGCTGGGATTTTATCACCGTGCAATCACTCTCCAAGGCTTGATAAATATGGGTGTACTGTATATTGTTTTCTCAGGCCTGTTCTTGCTGCTTTAACTACCTACTCCTACAGGTACAGCGGTTCTCACTGTTACTCTGGTTGAAGCATGAATCCGATCTTGTAACGGAGGATGGTTGTGATAGGTCACCAGGCGATGACTGTCTTCTGGATCAGGTAGCGCAGGAATTAATTGCTATTCATGGACAGTAGTAACTCTGGTGGATACCTTGGTTAGGGAATGAATCATCCCTGGAGGAGACATGATCCATTATACACAGTGGCCCTCTACTATTCTAACTAGATTTACTAGATCCTGGAAAATTGGGGCCCTGTTTACAAAGATGACAAGCATTTACATTCTGGAAAGGAAGCATTGTGCAAACTCTCTAAGCCTATCACCCAAAACAAGACAAACAGCACCAAATATAATAATTATGCCCCTTTCCCTCAGCTAGCCCCATCATTAAATGATTAGCATCCACATTTTATAAAAATCTCACATTGCTTCTGAGGCCATATAAAAAGTAATAACCCCCACCATCCTCAACCCACCGTTATAGACACCACATTTAATAGAAAGAGATCACATATTAAACCACTACCCCCCCCCCCCCCCTTCCCAGCCACTACAATTTATTAATACCATTGAATAATGTCATTATTGGCCTTCATGAACTCTGATAACATGAATACCATATGACAGTGGTTTCCAAACTGGGTGCCGTGGCATCTGGGGTGCCTCGGGACACTTGCAGGGGTGCCCTGGGTTGGTGGTCCAGAACAAATTCAAATTATTTATGGTCAATGTAATTGACAAAACCAGCGCTGGTGGCTGACAATCATAAAATATGTTGATATCAGAAGCAAATCCTGTCCCTCACCCCATAACTGACCCTACGGATGACATAGAAAGACAATTTACTTAATTTAATATTTATTTCTACATTTTTCAATAAGAAAATATTGCCTTAGTGGCGCCGTTATAAACATTCTGATACTCGGGGGCGTGTCCTGGAGTAGCTAGGTGTAAGAAGCCTTTGACGGCTCTCCCGCTTATATCCTTGAATAATATTCTGTTTTTTATAGCTGTTCTTCACCGAAACTCCATATTGCAGCAGTATATTATCTCCTGCTCACCAGGAGCTCCGAGGTGGGATCCTGTGTAGTGTCTTTCTGCCTGTTTTTCGGCAGGTGTCTCGGCTCCTTCAGCTACAGTATTCTGATTCACTACATGTGTGTATCCTTGGGTGATCGGAGATGGGACTGTTTCTGTACTATTTCCAATGATGGAGGCCTGGCCAGATTAATTACTGTCTTTGTTTCCAGTATTTTGCTTTAATGTTTGTTTACTTTTAATACCTGTATGTTTGGAACTGGTCGTATATTCTCCTACATATGCTGTGTATATGTTTATATAATGCTTAGTATACTGTATGGGAGGAATGCTATATCCTTATGTGGGAGAGCCGGACTTGACCTAGCTAAAGGTCATTAGTATTCTGCTCCTATTTGATACTTTTTTTTTGGGGGGGGGGGGGGGTAGCTAGCTAGAGTAGCTTAGGGGGGATGGGGTTTTAGGGAACCAAGTATACCTAAGTTGGGAGTAGGCTATACAGGGTGGGTGGTTACAGGGGTGGTTTGTTTTCTTGAGGGTTTTAATTTATTTTATATGGATGTTTGGCAATTGTTTTGTACTTTATTGGTTTATACTTGACAATGATGTGTCTTTACTCTGACAGATATATGGGAATATGTACTCCCTTCTTTATTCTGTAGTTACGGTGTATGAGCTCACATGGTGCCTGTGGGCCTTTATATATTATGGTACTGGGAGATACTTTACTTCTAAGTAGTCATATGCCTCGTGTCTTCTTGATCTATATTTATTGTTGTGTACTATATACTCTGCCACATATACCTGCATTCATTGTTTCCAGTTTTTCTGGTTATTTGTTTATCTATGGTGGTCATTCCAAGTTGATCGCTAGCTGCATTTGTTTGTAGCGCAGCAATCAGGCTAAAAAACAGCAGTTCTGCGCATGCGTATGCGGTGAAATGAGCACGCGCGACGTACGGACACAACGAATGATGCAGTTTTGCACAGGGTCTAGCAAAGCATTTCAGTCGCATTGGTTGCCGCAGAGTGAATGACATGAAGAAGGCGTTTCTGGGTGGCAACTGGCCGTTTTCAGGGAGTCTTCGGAAAAATGCAGGCGTGCCAGGGAAAACGCAGGCGTGGCTGGGCGTTCGCTTGACGGGAGTGTGACGTCAAATCCGGAACTGAATAGTCTGAAGTGATCACAAGCGCTGAGTAGGTTTTGAGCTACTCTGAAACTACACAAAAATTTTTTGCAGGTGCTCTGTGATACAACCGTTTGCACTTCTGCTAAGCTAAAATACACTCCCAGTGGGCAGCGGCATAGCGTTTGCACGGCTGCTAAAAACTGCTAGCAAGCGATCAACTCAGAATGACCCCCTATGTTTTTACGTAATGTAAAATTTCTATAAAAACTATAGCATTAAAAAAAAAAAAAACACATTCTGATAGGGTGCCGTGATACAAAAAAGTTTGGGAACCACTGCCCTACAACATTACATTAATACTCCCAACAAAACTACATTAATAACCCCTAAATTATGTTAATATCCACCCTACACCACATTAGCAACATTCGCTTTAAATAAATAGGCCTCTTCAAGTATCAATTTAATGAAAGTAATAGTCCCCACATTTATCAAATACTGCATATCAAGTATTAGCTCATACTGGCATCCTCATTGTCACTACTACCAGTGGTGGAACTATCACCAGTTCAAGCGGTGCATTGCACCGAGGCCCACCTCTGTGAAGGAGCCCACAGCCGCTGGCATTCCAATGAGTTGCACCGACTTGTATGCCGCTGCCAGCACTGCGGCCCCATCGCCACCAGCCCATTCTGTACAAACACTAGCACGCTGCCTCTGTCATATATCATCTCCCTCCCAGTAGCATGGTCGCAACTGGGGGCTAAGGGGGCATGCTCCCCAGGTGCAGAATCTATGAGGGAGCAGAGATGGGTTCTCTGGCAGTAGTCATATAAATTTAGGGATAAATACTGGAGATTATGCCAGTGCTGCCTGCTCTTATCTAGACATCATTCACACAGCCCTGATTGTAACATTAAACCGATAGGTACCGGTAGAACCGGTCAGGGAAGGTTTCTTATTCACTAACAATACAAAAATAAATATTATCTTGTACGTGTGCCAGTATTGTAAGAGGCTCCGGGCCTGTGCAGGCTTGCGGCCACCAGGATAGTCCTATGACGGTGACAAGGAAGAAATCGAATTACACAGCTAAAGCGCGTTCCAGGCCGTCCGTGTAATTGCCAGCTGGAAATGATATCTCAGGTGACGATGGTGTTTCTACTCTTCTTTAACGTAATGCTCACATTGATGAATGCTTAACAACAATATTGTGTTACTGTGCCAAGAAAAAATACATTTGTGCCCCTTGGGTGACATCTCAGACACAATTAGAATTGAGCGGAGGGAATACATCCTGGAGTATTATGTAACACGATTCTACGTAACTTAATTACATACTGTAGCAGAGGTTCCAGACTAACTGTCGATTTAATATGAAAGAATCTGGGAGATTCTATGTCATGGGCAGCCGGTGTGGTGGTAGGGGCAATTTATGAGTCACATAGATGTATGTAAATGAGCTAAGCCTTCCGGAGCTTGGTACATCTGGGAAGAAAGCAGCCCCCTAGGTTTCTACAGGAGGGGGCTTTTGCAGTCCCTAGAAGGTACAGTACATTAAGGAGATACATATTATTGGCAGATATCTCACAATTAATTTTTGAGAAATACTGTACGCCCTTAAGTGATAAAGGGATCTCTTCCTAACGCATACTTGCCTACCTGACCCTCTCCATGAGGGAGAAAATGCTCTGTTCCTGGACTTTTCTGGTAATGTATGATTGCCATCACCTGTGGTGAGCTAGTTAATTGATAAGAAAGATGTTTCACCACAGGTGATGGCAATCATACATTACCAGGAAAGTCCAGGAACAGAGCATTTTCTCCCTCATGGAGAGGGTCAGGTAGGCAAGTATGTCCTAACGTCTTCAGTGAGAGTACTCACATGTCTGAGATGTTATAGACAAAATCTATAAATTGAAAAAAGGACGCATTGAACTCTAACTGGCGTCAACTCTAACTGATCAGCAACAGCAGCGTATTTGTCAGGAATCGGCGTTCAATGGTATCTCACTTACCAGCAAACTGGTGGGCAGGCCTCCGGAGGTCACGGCCCCAAGTCGTTGCTGCATGAGTACTCTGTCGCGGACCACAGAACCCATTATCGCTGTGTACCCCTGAAAGCCATCTAACATGAACCCCGCTGTGTGCCCGCCATCTGTACAGTATGTTTGCCGCCATGACACTTGCGGTCAGCTGACTTGTAACACCCAATCCTGCGCTGTGTCTGCACACATGGTTCAAGCATCCAATGCCTGCTGACCAGGGGGTATAAATCCAGAACATCGGCTCAGTCTGATCGCCTTGAACAACGCGTTGCATCCAGTGCACAGCATCACCTTGCTTCAGTCTACTGAGATTTCCCAGCTTCAGCTTCTACATGGAACTACAGGCACCAGCCATCCAGCTTTGCTACAGCTCCTTCCACAGTCTGCTACCACTTCAACTTGCAGTAAGAGACTCTCTCCAGGTGCTGCCTTTCCATACTCACCTGTGTGTTGTTACTCTGCATTCAGCACTGTGCTATTGCATCCAGCACTTAAAACAACCAGCTAGAAATTATCAAGCTGTCTCCTGCTGTAGCCTTGTTTGGTTCTGTGGCATTACAACTGACTGTGTGATTCTATTACAACTTGCTGTCGGCTCCCAGACCGATTACCGGAGTTACTTATTGCCTGTATTGTTCTAAAGACATTCTGCCATCGGTTCCAGGCCGACCTGCTGTTGCTTCAGGATATTGACTCTGTTTACCATCGGCTTCCAGGCCGACCACCATTGTTTGCTATACTGCCTCTGGTTTCCAGACCAACCCATTATGTGGGACTGTTACTGAGACCTCTGTCAGCTTCCAAGCTGAGAATCCTCTGCATTTCCATTCTGCTCCAGTCGTTATTCATATTCCTTGTGTGCTTAATATGCGCAGGAACTTATTGCAGCCTCCTCGTTTCCTTTATCGCACCACCACTGACCCATAGTGCCCCCTCAGGAAACAGACACAAACACAGACCTGACAACATTCTTCTGGTTTATGTCAGGCACATGTCGACAGTGCTGAAGCAGGGCTCTGTGTCAACCCCACCCCCGAACATGTGACATCATGGTGCAGAGTCAGACTCAGACACGAAGGGCCAACAGAGGGAATGCAGTGGTAGTGGCCCATGTTTAGGCCAGCAACCACATTGGTTTGCCTAACAATTAGAGTGCATGGGCTGGACCCCTTGAGAAACTGCTATATCCTATATGTATAATGTATAATTCAAGTGCACAGTCTGATCCCGAGAGGAGGAGTTGTGGTCCCAGGCAGTGGGGCCCACCGGTGGTTTCTCCTGTATCCCTATGGGCCAGTCCAACACTGTCATGGTGGCACATCAAGGGGTAGGGGCTTCCGGCACCAGGAAGTAGAACATAACCTGGAGCCCCCTTAGGCTCTACTGTAGGGCTATTGGCTGCAAAGTGCAGTACCAGGTACCCTGCAAGTCAACTGCATGTGCAACGGGGGAGAGATGCAATGGACGATGGCACTGCTTGTACAACCCTAGCTAATGGAGTGCATGTCAAGACCTTTTTGTGCCACTTGTGCCCTGTATGGTAAGTACAACAAACAGATTCCCTATTAAGCGCCAGTTAAGCTACAAAGCTTCTCTAACACAGCAGGAACAGCTCTCTGTCTCCAGTAGGCAAAAGCATAATCTGTGCACCAATCAGTGTCAGCAGAGCATTCGCAGACAGACAATCGCAATCAGTGGCGGTGACTGACGCCATCATCATTTACTATTTGCACCTGTCCTGACCACCTGCAAATAATTCAGCACCCCCTGATGTGTGTCCACAGGTGCAGAAGCAAGCACTACTGGGAGCCTCCTGTGATTTGTAGCAATATGTCACAGTGGGCAGGGCCACGATGATGTAACACATAGCACCACGCCCCCAACCCTCCCCGTCTATGATATTTCGTCAAGAGAGCAGATCAGGTTGCATGGTTTAGAAACTGCAGGTACTTCACTCAATATCTTAGTAAATACTATTCATCTTTTCTGTTGTTTTATTGATATAGTAATATTATTTTTTTAGACACAATGTATAAAATGTATCACTCTTACCAGTCATTTTATTTTTCCAAACAGATCCAAGAACATATGTTTCGTCCTCTGCCGGTGAGGAAAAATATTACATTTAATTTTGGCTCAGGAACCTCTTGTAATACAGACATACGCTATGTAATTGTATAGTGGATAATGGAGCATCCAGTCTAGTCTTCAAATCCGAGGCTAATAATCCCATATCAGATTGCAAAATAAACAGATTATGCCGTCTTTCAGCAATGATTTAAATTGTCTATTTATATCAAAGCAAAAATCTATTAGCAGCTAATAAAATTAAAGATGAAGCTCCGACAAATGTACAAGTTAAAATGCGTGTTCCCTGGGGGGCAATTGTTCCGCCTTGGATAGTTTCCATACTAATCCTATGAGAGGATGAAAAAAAATACACTGTAAGTAAACAGACACTATGAATTAGCTGCAGCGAGAGGAAGAGAGAGAGCAACAGAGAAAGAGAGAGAGACAGAGGGTGGGAAAGAGCTCCAGTTAAAGAGAGAGAGAGAGAGAGAGAGAGAGAGAGGGTGAAGGAGAGCTCCAGTTAAAAAGAGAGAGAAAGAGAGGATGAAAGCGAGAGAGAGCAAAAAAGAGGGAGATATATGTGGTTAATTTACCGACTGTCTGGATCCCAACAGTCAGGATACCGACGCCGGATTTCCGACAGCCGGTGAAATGCTGACAGTCGGAATCCCGACAGAAGCAGGGTATTCCCACTTGGGTGGTGGTCCATGCCATCACCGGAGGGGGAATATAATAGTGTTTGCCGCTCAGTGGCGGATCTAGACTTTACTTTTAGGGGGGGGGGGGTTAATACTGACTCCTCCCTCTCTACACATTACTCGTGCTCAAAGTGTGACGGTATAGAATGGTATGGCATACCGCCACTTCAAGCACTGAGCAGTGTTCAAACTGAAATCTAAGTTGCAGTGTAAAAATAAAGCAACCATTATTTACCCACAGAAACAATATAACCTACGCACATCTAACTCTCTCTGCACATGTTATATCTGCCACTCCTGTAGTGCACATGTTTTTGCCCATTAGCTAACAAATTTGCTGCTGCGATTAGATCTGAATTAGGCCCAATGTGCCCTGCAGGGTGGCATACAGTGGCGCAGTTGCCCTGGGGGCGCACGGCCAGCGGCATGTAATGAGTCAAATTGACTCATTACATGCCGCCTCTAAGTCTCTGCGCCGTGCGCCGCGCTCAGCGCCGGAGGCAGCGGAGAAGGAGGAGGGAGGGGGAGCAGGGAGCCGCAGCAGCGCTCTGTTATTGGTAGTAAGCGCCGCTGCAGCATCCCCCTCTCTCTCCGTATTGGCTGCCCGGCAGCCAATACAGAAGGAGAGGGGGATGCTGCAGCGGCGCTTACTACCAATAACATAGCGCTGCTGCGGCACCCTGCTCCCCCTCCCTCCTCCTCCTTCTCATCTCACTGCCGCCAGCACGAGGAGCCTGTCAGCGGGGAGAAGGTAAGTATATTTCCCCCCCCCCCTCTCTCTCTCTGTCTCTCTCTCTCTGTCTCTCTCTCGGACACCGCCTGCCGCAATGTGTAAAAAATGGGACTGGCTGCCGCAATGTGTAAAAAAGGGGGATGGCTGCCGCAATGTGTAAAAAATGGGAATGGCTGCCGCAATGTGTAAAAAAGGGGGACTGGCTGCCGCAATGTGTAAAAAATGGGACTGGCTGCCGCAATGTGTAAAAAAGGGGGACTGGCTGCCGCAATGTGTAAAAAAGGGGGACTGGCTGCCGCAATGTGTAAAAAAATGGGGACTGGCTGCCGCAATGTGTAAAAAAGGGGGATGGCTGCCGCAATGTGTAAAAAAGGGGGATGGCTGCCGCAATGTGTAAAAAAATGGGACTGGCTGCCGCAATGTGTAAAAAAGGGGGATGGCTGCCGCAATGTGTAAAAAATGGGACTGGCTGCCGCAATGTGTAAAAAAGGGGGACTGGCTGCCGCAATGTGTAAAAAATGGGACTGGCTGCCGCAATGTGTAAAAAAGGGGGACTGGCTGCCGCAATGTGTAAAATGGGACTGGCTGCCGCAATGTGTAAAAAATGGGGACTGGCTGCCGCAATGTGTAAAAAAGGGGGATGGCTGCCACAATGTGTAAAAAAGGGGGATGTCTGCCGCAATGTGTAAAAAATGGGACTGGCTGCCGCAATGTGTAAAAAAGGGGGACTGGCTGCCGCAATGTGTAAAAAATGGGGACTGGCTGCCGCAATGTGTAAAATGGGGTCCTGGCTGCCGCAATGTGTAAAATGGGACTGGCTGCCGCAATGTGTAAAAAGGGGGACTGGCTGCCGTAATGTGTAAAAAGGGGGACTGGCTGCCGCAGTGTATATAAAGGGGGACACCGTCTGCCGTAATGTGTAAAAACGGGGACGCTGTCTGCTGTAATTGTAAAAAAGGGACGCTGTCTGCCGCAATGTGTAAAAAGAAGGACCGGCTGCCGCAATGTGTTAAAAGGGAGACTGGCTGCTGTAATGTGTAAAAAGGGGGACTGGCTGCCGCAATGTGTAAAAAAAGGGTCTATCTGCCGCAATGTGTAAAAAGGGGGCCTGGCTGCCGCAATGTGTAAGAAAGGGTCCTGGCTGCCGCAATGTGTAAAAAGGGAGACTGGCTGCCGCAATGTGTAAAAAGGGGGACACTGTCTGCTGTAATGTATAAAAGGGGCTCTACCTGGTGTAGTGGCGCTACTGTGCAGCGTAATTTGAATAATGTAGACTACTGTGCACCGTAGTATGAATTGCTATTATTTTGTGGCCACGCACCTTCCCCGTGAAGCCACGCCCCTAGAAATTTTTTGCGCGCCTACGGCGCGCTCTGCCCCTGTCTTACATGGGGGGGCGCCACTGTCGTTTCTTGCACACAGCGCTAAAATGCCTAGTTACGGCACTGGTGGCATATATAACATGTGCAGAGAGAGTTAGATTTGGGTGGGGTGTGTTCAAACTGAAATCTTAATTGCAGTGTAAATATAAAGCAGCCAGTATTTACCCTGCACAGAAACAATATAACCCACCCAAATTCCTATTTTCTCAAATGTCCTAGTGGATACTGGGGTGACATTAGTACTATGGGGAATTCCCAAAGCTCTCAGAATGGGTGGGAGAGTGCTGAGACCCCTGTAAAACCGCCTGACCAAACTGAAGGTCATCTATGGCCAAGGTGTCAAACCTATAGAACTTAACGAACTTGTTCGAACCAGACCAAGTAGCTGCCCAGCACAACTGTAAGGCTGAGACATCCCGGGCAGCTGCCCAGGAAGAACCTACTGACCTTGTGGAGTGAGCCTGGATAGTTGAATGGTCAACCTGAGCCAACGAGCAATGGACAGCTTATGTCAGGACTGTGGTTTTTGTGAGCCCGGTGTTAGTGAAGTCTGTGCAGGCAACTGGAGGACTATGTAAATATTAGGCTGGTCTGTAGGAATCAGTGAGAAAAAGGAGCAATCCCTGACCGGGGATTGAACCCGGGCCTCGGCAGAGGAAGCCGTTTCCTGACCACTGGATCACCAGGGACTTGGTGTTGATAGCAGGATGATGAATGTATAGGTGAGATTGAACTGGGTATAGTGTCACAGGAGTAGATGCTTATGTACTCAAGGTTACTGGCGAGATAGTAAGCCGGACTGGTTACTGGTGAGACTGGGAGAAACAGGCCGGTTACCAGTGAGACTGGGACGCAACTGTAATCCGGGCTGGTACCGGATATAACTGGAAATGCAACTGAAAGTAGAACGATGACTGTGGCTGTGACTTTAGGACGAGGCTGAAGAACACTGCGGCTGTGACTTTAGGATGAGACTGTGGAATACTGCAACTGTGACTTTAAGATGAAACTGTAGAATACTGCAGCTGTGGCTTTAAGATGAGACTATGGAATACTGCAACTGTGACTTTAAGATGAAACTGTAGAAATATCAATGGTAACACAACTGTAATCCAGACTGGGTAGCAAAGGAGCAGAGTTTTACAGGAACCGAAGTACAAGTGTTACCTTTAGGGAGCTCAGCTTCTAAGCTCACACAGAGCTGTGTGTGACACGAGGAACTGGCAGAGTTTCCAACTCAAGTCTCCTGATTTATACTAGAGATGAGCGGGTTCGGTTTCTCTGAATCCGAACCCGCCCGAACTTCATGGTTTTTTTCACGGGTCCGAGCAGACTCGGATCCTCCCGCCTTGCTCGGTTAACCCGAGCGCGCCCGAACGTCATCATGACGCTGTCGGATTCTCGCGAGACTCGGATTCTATATAAGGAGCCGCGCGTCGCCGCCATTTTCACACGTGCATTGAGATTGATAGGGAGAGGACGTGGCTGGCGTCCTCTCCATTTAGATTAGAAGAGAGAGAGAGAGAGATTGACCTGATTTACTGGAGCTTAGGAGTACTGTAGAAGTGTAGAGAGTGCAGAGTTTACTAGTGACTGACCACAGTGACCACCAGACAGTGCAGTTGTTTGTTTTATTTAATATATCCGTTCTCTGCCTGAAAATAACGATACACACAGTGACTCAGTCACATACCATATCTGTGTGCACTGCTCAGCCCAGTGTGCTGCATCATCTATGTATATATATCTGACTGTGCTCAGCTCACACAGCTTATAATTGTGGGGGAGACTGGGGAGCACTGCAGTGCCAGTTATAGGTTATAGCAGGAGCCAGGAGTACATATTATATTAAAATTAAACAGTGCACACTTTTGCTGCAGGAGTGCCACTGCCAGTGTGACTGACCAGTGACCTGACCACACTGACCACCAGTATAGTTAGTAGTATACTATATTGTGATTGCCTGAAAAAGTTAAACACTCGTCGTGTGACTTCACTTGTGTGGTGTTTTTTTTTTTATTCTATAAAAAACTCATTCTGCTGACAGACAGTGTCCAGCAGGTCCGTCATTATATAATATATACCTGTCCGGCTGCAGTAGTGATATATATATATTTTTTATATCATTATTTATCATCCAGTCGCAGCAGACACAGTACGGTAGTTCACGGCTGTAGCTACCTCTGTGTCGGCACTCGGCAGTCCATCCATAATTGTATACCACCTACCCGTGGTTTTTTTTTCTTTCTTCTTTATACATACATACTACTACATCTCTTTATCAACCAGTCTATATTAGCAGCAGACACAGTACAGTACGGTAGTCCACGGCTGTAGCTACCTCTGTGTCGGCACTCGGCAGTCCGTCCATAATTGTATACCACCTACCCGTGGTTTTTTTTTCTTTCTTCTTTATACATACATACTACTACATCTCTTTATCAACCAGTCTATATTAGCAGCAGACACAGTACAGTACGGTAGTTCACGGCTGTAGCTACCTCTGTGTCGGCACTCGGCAGTCCGTCCATAATTGTATACCACCTACCCGTGGTTTTTTTTTCTTTCTTCTTTATACATACATACTACTACATCTCTTTATCAACCAGTCTATATTAGCAGCAGACACAGTACAGTACGGTAGTCCACGGCTGTAGCTACCTCTGTGTCGGCACTCGGCAGTCCGTCCATAATTGTATACCACCTACCCGTGGTTTTTTTTTCTTTCTTCTTTATACATACATACTACTACATCTCTTTATCAACCAGTCTATATTAGCAGCAGACACAGTACAGTACGGTAGTTCACGGCTGTAGCTACCTCTGTGTCGGCACTCGGCAGTCCGTCCATAATTGTATACCACCTACCCGAGGTTTTTTTTTCTTTCTTCTTTATACATACATACTACTACATCTCTTTATCAACCAGTCTATATTAGCAGCAGACACAGTACAGTACGGTAGTCCACGGCTGTAGCTACCTCTGTGTCGGCACTCGGCAGTCCGTCCATAATTGTATACCACCTACCCGTGGTTTTTTTTTCTTTCTTCTTTATACATACATACTACTACATCTCTTTATCAACCAGTCTATATTAGCAGCAGACACAGTACAGTACGGTAGTTCACGGCTGTAGCTACCTCTGTGTCGGCACTCGGCAGTCCGTCCATAATTGTATACCACCTACCCGTGGTTTTTTTTTCTTTCTTCTTTATACATACATACTACTACATCTCTTTATCAACCAGTCTATATTAGCAGCAGACACAGTACAGTACGGTAGTTCACGGCTGTAGCTACCTCTGTGTCGGCACTCGGCAGTCCGTCCATAATTGTATACCACCTACCCGAGGTTTTTTTTTCTTTCTTCTTTATACATACATACTACTACATCTCTTTATCAACCAGTCTATATTAGCAGCAGACACAGTACAGTACGGTAGTCCACGGCTGTAGCTACCTCTGTGTCGGCACTCGGCAGTCCGTCCATAATTGTATACCACCTACCCGAGGTTTTTTTTTCTTTCTTCTTTATACATACATACTACTACATCTCTTTATCAACCAGTCTATATTAGCAGCAGACACAGTACAGTACGGTAGTTCACGGCTGTAGCTACCTCTGTGTCGGCACTCGGCAGTCCGTCCATAATTGTATACCACCTACCCGTGGTTTTTTTTTCTTTCTTCTTTATACATACATACTACTACATCTCTTTATCAACCAGTCTATATTAGCAGCAGACACAGTACAGTACGGTAGTCCACGGCTGTAGCTACCTCTGTGTCGGCACTCGGCAGTCCGTCCATAATTGTATACTAGTATCCATCCATCTCCATTGTTTACCTGAGGTGCCTTTTAGTTGTGCCTATTAAAATATGGAGAACAAAAATGTTGAGGTTCCAAAATTAGGGAAAGATCAAGATCCACTTCCACCTCGTGCTGAAGCTGCTGCCACTAGTCATGGCCGAGACGATGAAATGCCAGCAACGTCGTCTGCCAAGGCCGATGCCCAATGTCATAGTACAGAGCATGTCAAATCCAAAACACCAAATATCAGTAAAAAAAGGACTCCAAAACCTAAAATAAAATTGTCGGAGGAGAAGCGTAAACTTGCCAATATGCCATTTACCACACGGAGTGGCAAGGAACGGCTGAGGCCCTGGCCTATGTTCATGGCTAGTGGTTCAGCTTCACATGAGGATGGAGGCACTCAGCCTCTCGCTAGAAAAATAAAAAGACTCAAGCTGGCAAAAGCAGTAGCACCGCAAAGAACTGTGCGTTCTTCGAAATCCCAAATCCACAAGGAGAGTCCAATTGTGTCGGTTGCGATGCCTGACCTTCTCAACACTGGACGTGAAGAGCATGCGCCTTCCACCATTTGCACGCCCCCTGCAAGTGCTGGAAGGAGCACCCGCAGTCCAGTTCCTGATAGTCAGATTGAAGATGTCAGTGTTGAAGTACACCAGGATGAGGAGGATATGGGTGTTGCTGGCGCTGGGGAGGAAATTGACCAGGAGGATTCTGATGGTGAGGTGGTTTGTTTAAGTCAGGCACCCGGGGAGACACCTGTTGTCCGTGGGAGGAATATGGCCGTTGACATGCCTGGTGAAAATACCAAAAAAATCAGCTCTTAGGTGTGGAGGTATTTCAACAGAAATGCGGACAACAGGTGTCAAGCCGTGTGTTCCCTTTGTCAAGCTGTAATAAGTAGGGGTAAGGACGTTAACCACCTCGGAACATCCTCCCTTATACGTCACCTGCAGCGCATTCATAATAAGTCAGTGACAAGTTCAAAAACTTTGGGTGACAGCTGAAGCAGTCCACTGACCAGTAAATCCCTTCCTCTTGTAACCAAGCTCACGCAAACCACCCCACCAACTCCCTCAGTGTCAATTTCCTCCTTCCCCAGGAATGCCAATAGTCCTGCAGGCCATGTCACTGGCAATTCTGATGATTCCTCTCCTGCCTGGGATTCCTCCGATGCATCCTTGCGTGTAACGCCTACTGCTGCTGGCGCTGCTGTTGTTGCTGCTGGGAGTCGATGGTCATCCCAGAGGGGAAGTCGTAAGACCACTTTTACTACTTCCACCAAGCAATTGACTGTCCAACAGTCCTTTGCGAGGAAGATGAAATATCACAGCAGTCATCCTACTGCAAAGCGGATAACTGAGGCCTTGGCATCCTGGGTGGTGAGAAACGTGGTTCCGGTATCCATCATTACTGCAGAGCCAACTAGAGACTTGTTGGAGGTACTGTGTCCCCGGTACCAAATACCATCTAGGTTCCATTTCTCTAGGCAGGCGATACCGAAAATGTACACAGACCTCAGAAAAAGAGTCACCAGTGTCCTAAAAAATGCAGCTGTACCCAATGTCCACTTAACCACGGACATGTGGACAAGTGGAGCAGGGCAGGGTCAGGACTATATGACTGTGACAGCCCACTGGGTAGATGTATGGACTCCCGCCGCAAGAACAGCAGCGGCGGCACCAGTAGCAGCATCTCGCAAACGCCAACTCTTTCCTAGGCAGGCTACGCTTTGTATCACCGCTTTCCAGAATACGCACACAGCTGAAAACCTCTTACGGCAACTGAGGAAGATCATCGCGGAATGGCTTACCCCAATTGGACTCTCCTGTGGATTTGTGGCATCGGACAACGCCAGCAATATTGTGTGTGCATTAAATATGGGCAAATTCCAGCACGTCCCATGTTTTGCACATACCTTGAATTTGGTGGTGCAGAATTATTTAAAAAACGACAGGGGCGTGCAAGAGATGCTGTCGGTGGCCTGAAGAATTGCGGGACACTTTCGGCGTACAGGCACCACGTACAGAAGACTGGAGCACCACCAAAAACTACTGAACCTGCCCTGCCATCATCTGAAGCAAGAAGTGGTAACGAGGTGGAATTCAACCCTCTATATGCTTCAGAGGTTGGAGGAGCAGCAAAAGGCCATTCAAGCCTATACAATTGAGCACGATATAGGAGGTGGAATGCACCTGTCTCAAGCGCAGTGGAGAATGATTTCAACGTTGTGCAAGGTTCTGCTGCCCTTTGAACTTGCCACACGTGAAGTCAGTTCAGACACTGCCAGCCTGAGTCAGGTCATTCCCCTCATCAGGCTTTTGCAGAAGAAGCTGGAGACATTGAAGGAGGAGCTAACATGGAGCGATTCCGCTAGGCATGTGGGACTTGTGGATGGAGCCCTTAATTCGCTTAACAAGGATTCACGGGTGGTCAATCTGTTGAAATCAGAGCACTACATTTTGGCCACCATGCTCGATCCTAGATTTAAAGCCTACCTTGGATCTCTCTTTCCGGCAGACACAAGTCTGCTGGGGTTGAAAGACCTGCTGGTGAGAAAATTGTCAAGTCAAGCGGAACGCGACCTGTCAACATCTCCTCCTTCACATTCTCCCGCAACTGGGGGTGCGAGGAAAAGGCTCAGAATTCCGAGCCCACCTGCTGGCGGTGATGCAGGGCAGTCTGGAGCGACTGCTGATGCTGACATCTGGTCCGGACTGAAGGACCTGACAACGATTACGGACATGTCGTCTACTGTCACTGCATATGATTCTCTCCCCATTGAAAGAATGGTGGAGGATTATATGAGTGACCGCATCCAAGTAGGCACGTCACACAGTCCATACTTATACTGGCAGGAAAAAGAGGCAATTTGGAGGCCCTTGCACAAACTGGCTTTATTCTACCTAAGTTGCCCTCCCACAAGTGTGTACTCCGAAAGAGTGTTTAGTGCCGCCGCTCACCTTGTCAGCAATCGGCGTACGAGGTTACATCCAGAAAATGTGGAGAAGATGATGTTCATTAAAATGAATTATAATCAATTCCTCCGCGGAGACATTGACCAGCAGCAATTGCCTCCACAAAGTACACAGGGAGCTGAGATGGTGGATTCCAGTGGGGACGAATTGATAATCTGTGAGGAGGGGGATGTACACGGTGATATATCGGAGGATGATGATGAGGTGGACATCTTGCCTCTGTAGAGCCAGTTTGTGCAAGGAGAGATTAATTGCTTCTTTTTTTGGGGGGGTCCAAACCAACCCGTCATATCAGTCACAGTCGTGTGGCAGACCCTGTCACTGAAATGATGGGTTGGTTAAAGTGTGCATGTCCTGTTTTGTTTATACAACATAAGGGTGGGTGGGAGGGCCCAAGGACAATTCCATCTTGCACCTCTTTTTTCTTTTATTTTTCTTTGCGTCATGTGCTGTTTGGGGAGGGTTTTTTGGAAGGGACATCCTGCGTGACACTGCAGTGCCACTCCTAAATGGGCCCGGTGTTTGTGTCGGCCACTAGGGTCGCTTATCTTACTCACACAGTCAGCTACCTCATTGCGCCTCTTTTTTTCTTTGCGTCATGTGCTGTTTGGGGAGGGTTTTTTGGAAGGGCCATCCTGCGTGACACTGCAGTGCCACTCCTAGATGGGCCCGGTGTTTGTGTCGGCCACTAGGGTCGCTAATCTTACTCACACAGCTACCTCATTGCGCCTCTTTTTTTCTTTGCGTCATGTGCTGTTTGGGGAGGGTTTTTTGGAAGGGACATCCTGCGTGACACTGCAGTGCCACTCCTAAATGGGCCCGGTGTTTGTGTCGGCCACTACGGTCGCTAATCTTACTCACACAGCTACCTCATTGCGCCTCTTTTTTTCTTTGCGTCATGTGCTGTTTGGGGAGGGTTTTTTGGAAGGGACATCCTGCGTGACACTGCAGTGCCACTCCTAGATGGGCCCGGTGTTTGTGTCGGCCACTAGGGTCGCTAATCTTACTCACACAGCTACCTCATTGCGCCTCTTTTTTTCTTTGCGTCATGTGCTGTTTGGGGAGGGTTTTTTGGAAGGGACATCCTGCGTGACACTGCAGTGCCACTCCTAAATGGGCCCGGTGTTTGTGTCGGCCACTAGGGTCGCTAATCTTACTCGCACAGCTACCTCATTGCGCCTCTTTTTTTCTTTGCGTCATGTGCTGTTTGGGGAGGGTTTTTTGGAAGGGACATCCTGCGTGACACTGCAGTGCCACTCCTAGATGGGCCAGGTGTTTGTGTCGGCCACTAGGGTCGCTTAGCTTAGTCATCCAGCGACCTCGGTGCAAATTTTAGGACTAAAAATAATATTGTGAGGTGTGAGGTATTCAGAATAGACTGAAAATGAGTGGAAATTATGGTTTTTGAGGTTAATAATAATATGGGATCAAAATGACCCCCAAATTCTATGATTTAAGCTGTTTTTTAGGGTTTTTTGAAAAAAACACCCGAATCCAAAACACACCCGAATCCGACAAAAAAAATTCGGTGAGGTTTTGCCAAAACGTGGTCGAACCCAAAACACGGCCGCGGAACCGAACCCAAAACCAAAACACAAAACCCGAAAAATTTCAGGCGCTCATCACTAATTTATACTTCCTGGTCCTTGATGATTGGTGAGCAGTGTTAGGTGATTCAGAGAGTCTCAGGCTGGCACAGGATTGGACAGCTCTGGGTCAGGTGAACAGTCACTGTCATGTGAGTACTGTAGACTAGGCTGTGATGTGGAGTGAGGCCTAGCAGGCCGAAAGAACTCTGAAGCCTGAACTTCTGCAAACAAACAGAGGATGCTGGCTTTTAGGACTAAACTTCAGATTGCTGAATTCAGACTCACACAGAAGATTATTCACCACAGGTGGAGCTCGTTAACTCTTACCTTCCAGGCAGAGAACTCAGGACTCAGGAAACTCATGGTACTGGCAAGCTGTTTATCCCAGTGAGCAGAAAGATGCAGGATCCAGGACAGAGATGGCAGAGGTAAGTCACCAAATATGAGAACTACAGTGAGGATCGAAACAGCTAAGAAGCAGGAGGACCAATTTTGGTAGCGTCATAAAGGACAAAAAGGGAGTTAAACTTCCTGTGACTATCTGTCCTCTTGATGTAAATCCTCAAAGCCCACACAACGTCCAAGGACTTTGGAGCAACCAATGTGTCAGACAGTATCGGAACCACTATCGGTTGATTAATGTGAAAAGCCAATAAAACTGCGGGTGAGTCTTGAGCTCTGCCCTATCCTGGTGAAATATCAAATATGGGCTCTTATAGGATAAGGCCCCCAATTCTGAAACACGTCTTGCAGAGACTAAAGCCAGAAATGCGACTGTTTTCCACGTTAGATATTTCAAGTCTACCCTGTGTAAGAGTTCAAACCAGTCCAACTGGAGAAAAGGCAAGACCACATTGAGATCCCACGGAGCTGTGGGAGGGACAAAGGGTGGCTGAATGTGAAGAACACCCTTTAGGAAAGTATGAACTTTTGGGAGTACCGCTAGTTGTTTCTAGAAGAATATAGAGAGAGACGAAATCTAAACTTTGATGGAGCCTAACCGTAGGCCCTTATCCACACCTGCTTGCAGGAAAGCAGAAAACAGCCAAGTTGAAATTCCGCAGGAGGATATTTTCTACCCTCGCACCACGAGACATATTTCTTCCAGATACGGTGGTAATGTTTGGACGTGACCACCTTATGGGCCTGGACCATAGTGGAAATAACCTTGGATGGGAGACCTTTTCTAGTTAAGATCTCCCTCTCAACTTCCAAGCCGTCAAACGTAGCCACAGTAAGTCTGGATAGATGAACGGTCCTTGTTGAAGAAGGTCCTTGAGTAGCGGCAGAGGCCAGGATTCCTCCAGAGACATGGTTAGGAGGTCCACCTATCAGGCCCATCGAGGCCAATCCGGGGCAATTAGAATTGCCTGAACTCTTTCCCTTTGAGTCTTTTTAGAACTCTTGGAATGAGAGGTACTGGAGGGAACAGATATACTGTACAAACTGTTAGTTCCATGTTGCCGTCAGAGCGTCCCCTGCTGTAGCCTGCGGATCCCTCTTTCTGGAACAGTAACGATGGAGCTTTTTGTTGAGACGAAAAGCCATCAGGTCTATCTGCGTACAGCCCCACCGGTGAACCAGTTGCTGGAACACCGGACGGTGAAGGCCCCATTCCCCCGGATGGAGGTCGTAACTGCTGAGGAAGTCTGCTTCCCAGTTGTCCACTCCTGGAATGAATATGGCTGAGATGGCGCTTGCGTTGATTCCGCCCAGAGGAGTACCCTTGACACCTCTTGAATTGCTGCCCTGCTCCTTGTTCCTCCCTGTCGATTCATTTATGCCACCGCCGTGGCGTTGTCCGACTGCACCTGGATGGTTTGATTTCGAAGAAGACAGGAGGACTGCAGAAGAGCATTGTAAATTGCCCTGGGTTCCAGGACATTTATGGAAAGGGTAGATTCCTGACTCAACCACTTTCCCTGGAACTGGGCCCCCTGGGTCACAGCGCCCCAACCCCTGAGACTGGCATCCACTGTCAGTAGGGTCCAAGACTGGGCGCTGAAAGACGACCCTCCACAAGATGAAAGACTTGTAGCCACCACAACAGGCAGATTTGTGCTTTTGGCGAGAGATTTATACTCTGGTGCATGTGCAGGTGAGATCCTGATCACTTGTCCAGCAGATCCAGCTGGAATGGATGTGCATGAAACCTGCCGTTGCCTGTATTGCCTCATAGGAGGCTACCATCTTGCCCAGCAATCGAATGCAAAGATGAATTAAGATTTTGCGGGGTCTGCGCGCCGAGCGGATCATAGCCTGGATAGTCAAGGCCTTGTCCATTGGCAGGAATACCTTCTGAGATACCGTGTCCAGGATCATTCCAAGGAAACTGAATTCTCAGAGACAGTTCCAGGTGAGACTTCTGGAAATTTAGGATCCATGCGTAAGCAGGCGAGTTGTCAAGTCGATGCTGTGTAGCAGCTGTTCCCTGGACACCGCCTTTAGCAGGAGATCGTTCAAGTATGAGACTATGTTGACTCCCCCCATCTTGCGCAATTGCTGCATTATCTCCGCCATGACTTTTGTGAATACCCTTGGAACTTTGGAGAGACCTAAGGGTAAGGCCTGGAACTGGAAGTGGTGATCCAGTACCACGAACCGAAGGTAAGCCTGATGAGGTAACCGTATTGGGATATGAAGGTATCTATCCTTGATTTCCAGAGATACCAGGGTCTCCCTCTCCTCCAGACCGGAGATCACTGCCATTAGTGTATCCATCTTGAATTTGAACACGCGAAGATACGGGTTCAGGGATTTGAGGCTCAAGATCAGCCGTACCGAGCCGTCTGGCTTCGAAACCACAAAGAGACTTGAGTAAAATCCAATTGTTTGCAGCAGAGGAGGTACTGGAACAATAACTCATGTGGAAAGCAGTTTCTTAATGTATTTTTGCAAGGTAACTCTTGCTACAGGGGAAGCTGTTAAGGCCGACTTGAAGAATCTGAGAGGAGGTAGTTCCTGAAATTCCAGCCGGTGTCCTTGGAGTATGAGCTCCCTCACCCAAGCATCCCAGCAGGACTTTGCCCACATATGGGTTACCAGTATTCTACCGTGTTAAATATAAAATACCTTTACTAACATACAAGGCTATTAACCAAACTGCACCATCATACATCTCCTCACTCATCTCAAAATATCTCCCTACCAGACCTCTCCGCTCTGCACAAGATCTGCGTCTCTGATCCACATGTATTACGTGTTCCCACTCAAAATTACAGGACTTTACCTGGGCTTCACCCACTCTGTGGAATGCCCTCCCACGCACAATAAGACTCGCCTCTAGTCTCCAAACCTTTAAACTTTCCCTGAAAACTCATCTCTTCAGACAAGCTTACCTAATTCCATACCCTCCCACATAACCTTCAATGCTTCCCTATCCAGTTACATCCTCTCTGTACAGTACACATAACCTCACATTTTGTCTTCCAACTTTGCTGGGTGATCATATCATACAACCCATTAAGAACCTAGCAATCTGGTGGACCATTATGCAACAGGTAGCATCTATCCTTGTGTATCAATGCCTATTTCCCTATAGATTGTATTCTTGCGAGCAGGGCCTTCCTACCTCTGTCTGTCTGTCTTTACCCAGTTTTGTTCTATAACTGTTGTTCTATTTGTAAAGCGCAACGGAATATGCTGTGCTATATAAGAAACTGCTAATAAATAATAATTAAATAAATAAATAAATATGGCAAAGTGCTGAAGGCGAGCACCTACCTGGAAGTCACCTTGCTGCTGGGGCCAACCCTCACGCGGAGGGCTTTATGGATGAGGATCCGGAGGCCTGGTCCAAAGCTCCAGTAGCTGATGGTTTACCAGACTTACCGCGAGATACCTTTGCAGCATTGGACGTGCCTCTAAATTTTGCCACACAAAAAGATTGCAGAGAGGGCCCAGGGTAGCAGGAGGTGCAGCAGATGGCAGATAGGTAGACTTGCCTGCCATCACCTGAGATCTCCACTTGTGTAGTTCTTCTCCAAACAAGGCATACCCTGTAGAAGGAAGGTTCTCACCACCCCTTTTGCAATCAGCATCTGCTGACCATTGTCACAGCCTCAGGGCTCTGCGAGCTGAGACCGCCATAACCGTGGTATGGCCATTAATGAGACATCATTCTTTAACTGCCTCACTCATAAAGTTTGCAGCATCTTGGATATGCTGCAGCAGTGTAATGATCTCATCCTGAGGTAGGGAGTCAAACCCATTTATTATATTGTCGGACCATTTAACAATGGCCCTAGAGATCTAACCGCAAGCAATAGTGGGGAGCGTTGGCTACGCCCACTGCAGTATTTGAGTGTAGTCTCAATTTTGCGGTCAGCTGGGCCTTTGAGAGAGATAGCCACAGGTATAGGCAGTACAAGTTTACGTGACAGTCTGGACACTGAAGTATCCACTGATGGTGGGTTTCCCAAACATTCCTATTCTCAGCAGGAAAGGGAAAGGAATTTAGTAACCACTTAGGATTAATACATTTCTTGTCAGGGTTCACCCACGCCTAAAGAATATTTTAAAACAATAAGGTATTGCGCTGACTCACCGGTGGAGAAATTACTTTCTTACAATTCCCCTTCAGGGGTGTTTTAATAGTAATACTGCTGCTGCTGCCCGCAGTGAGGGATGTTTTGCGCCCCTCGTGATTATGATAGAAACAAAAAAACAAAAAAAGTGGGAGCGCTGCTGGAATTACTACAAAATAAAACTTTCTTTAATCGTATAATTAATACTCATTAGCGGTGTAAAAAATCAATAAACTTTTAATTATTAACAAGAAAAAACAAAGATAAAAGAAAAAAGAAAGAAGAAAAAAAGAAAAAAGAAAAAATAAAAGAAAAAGAAAAACAATATTAATGACACCAATAATAAAATATATTACTGAGATGGAATACCAGATCAGAATTGTTTTGTCTAATTACCATAAAACATGTGAAAAACCTGTGCAGGTTATATTAGTATTGCACAATGCCCTCGCTTAGTAGCATAGTCCCGTAGGGTAGTTCAGATGGTTACTTGTTGCTAGCCAAAAAGAAACATAGTTTCATTTTTCATGAAGACTTAAATCATTTGATTCACTATCGTCCACATGTACCACAATGTGGCAGTACGGATCCAGCTGAATGCAATGTCCTTTAGAGAAAGGATCCCTTAATCACACAGTCTCTAGAATAGAGTTACCTGGGTCCCACGGCTCTGGTGCTGTTCCTCTATTAAACTCCTACTGGACCTGCCAGCGTTTTTCAACAATGGAGGAGGATACTTTTCCGTATGTGTTCCGTGGTCCCGTTCTCTTCACTGACGTCAGTACTGTGTGTGGGTAATGTGCTCAGCGGCACTCCGATGCTCTCTTGTTACGCGTTTCTCCGCCTTTAAGCTCGGCGGCTTCCTCAGCTGGATCCGTACTGCCACATTGTGGTACATGTGGACGATAGTGAATCAAATGATTTAAGTCTTCATGAAAAATGAAACTATGTTTATTTTTGGCTAGCAACAAGTAACCATCTGAACTACCCTACGGGACTATGCTACTAAGCGAGGGCATTGTGCAATACTAATATAACCTGCACAGGTTTTTCACATGTTTTATGGTAATTAGACAAAACAATTCTGATCTGGTATTCCATCTCAGTAATATATTTTATTATTGGTGTCATTAATATTGTTTTTCTTTTTCTTTTATTTTTTCTTTTTTCTTTTTTTCTTCTTTCTTTTTTCTTTTATCTTTGTTTTTTCTTGTTAATAATTAAAAGTTTATTGATTTTTTACACCGCTAATGAGTATTAATTATACGATTAAAGAAAGTTTTATTTTGTAGTAATTCCAGCAGCGCTCCCACTTTTTTTGTTTTTTTGTTTCACCCACGCCTCTTTGGAAAGGCGAGTTTAATTCTTTTGAGATAGGGAAGGTAACAGAAGATTTTGTTTTCACATGAAAAAAAAAACAATTCCTCTTCAGGTTCTGTCTCCTTATCCTCTGGGATCCGGACTGAAAGTCGACAGAAACTAGGTCGACAATGTCTAGGTCGACCACTATTGGTCGACAGTAACTAGGTCGACAGGGCCTTTAGGTTGACATGTTCTAGGTCGACAGGTCAAAAGGTCGACATGAGTTTTTCACAATTTTTTTCTTTTTTTTTAACCTTTTCATACTTAACGATCCACGTGGACTACGATTGGAACGGTAAAGGGTGCCGAGTGAAGCGAAGGCACCATGCGAGGAGACGCGATGCACTAATTGGGGTTCCCAGTCACTCTACGAAGAAAACGACACCAAAATAACATTAAAAACTCATGTCGACCTTTTGACCTGTCGACCTAGAACATGACGACCTAAAGACCCTGTCGACCTAGACACCCTGTCGACCTAGTTACTGTCGACCAATAGTGGTCGACCTAGACATTGTCGACCTAGTTACTGTCGACTTTCAATACCACACCCTTATCCTGTATGTTGAGGACTTCTCTAATAGCATAAATCAGGGCCAGGGGCGTAGCCAGAATAATGTGGTCTCTATAGCAACATTTTCAAGGGGCCCCTGTCCAAATGCTTCTAGAGAGTCACCTCTCCACAGCAGGTGTTAATTTTATGCTCCATAATAATGACCTAGTTCATTTTCTGAACCATAGTTGTGCCTCAGTTAATGTTAAGCCCCACGGTAGTGCCCTAGTTTATTTTATGAGCCACAGTAGTGCCCTAGTTTACATTATGTCACATTGTAGTGCTGTCAGTACACATTATGTCACACAGTACCCCCAATTCACATTATGACATACAGTGTCCCCAGTTCATATTATGCCACAATGTAATGTTCTCCAGTTCATTTTAGACCACATTAAAAAGAGAAGGTCCAGGGGCCAAAAGTAGATATTTGAAGGCCCCAAGGCAAATGTTTGTAAGTGCCACTATGTACCTCCAATGGTGTAAAATGTATAGGTCACATGTAACTTTGACAGGAAAGGTGGGCCCCTCTCAGCTCTGGGCCCCATAGCAGCTGCAGTGCCCACACCTATGGAAGCTATGCCCTTGATCAGGGCCTAAACCCCCCGGGACAAAGAATTATCATCTTCCATCTCCAGTTCTCCCTCATCTGACTCTGGTATTTCAGTATAAGAGTCAGACTGGAGCACCTGTGGGAGTGTGCGTTTATGAGAGACCACCAGAGGGGGCTGAGTAGCCTGTCTGTGGTCAGCAGTCTTAACCAAGAAAATATCTACAGACTGTTTCAGGGTCTGCCTCTCCTGCTTTGCAGCAGCTAACTGTGAATTTATATTAGTAATCATTGTTTTAAATGATTCCAACTATTCAGGTTCCTGCAAGACACTACCTTGTGAAGGCAGAGAACACTGGGTACATACTACATAGTAAAGACCGTTGTGAAGAGGGCGCCTTTCAGCTTCAGGTCCCGCTCTCCGGGAAGCGCCGCCCCTTCAATGGAACTATTAACTCTATATTAAGTTGGTTCGGTCCCCCCACTAAGTCCCACGATGCATGCAGACTGGTTGCCCACCAGCGCTGCCTGAAAATAATAAACTAACATAAAGTCTGAAGAAAACTATCTGGAGCTCCAGAGATATGCCCCGGCTCCTTGGGCACATTTTCTAGACTGAGTCTGCAGGAGGGGCATAGAGGGGAGGAGCCAGTACACACTGACTGATTTCTTGAAGTGCCAGGCTCCAATGGACCTGATCTATACCCCATGGTACAAATGTCAACCCAGTATCCACAAGGACGTTAAAGAAAGTTGTATCAAAACATTGTAGTCAACCAAGTAGGATAAGGATGTATCAAATAGCTGGTCCACCAGGTAAATTGGAGTGTGGAGTGCCGAACGGATGGCTGAGTGCTTCAGCTGGCAGATCACAGTGTGTGACTCTGACAGGACTTATCTGCATGCAGCAATGGCAGGGGTCCCCACAACTAAGGGTGACATTTACTAAGCAGTGATAAGAAGGGAGAAGTGAGCCAGTGGAGAAGTTGCCCATGGCAACCAATCAGCACTGAAGTTACATCTATAATTTGCATACTATAAAATGATCCAGAGCTGCTGATTGGTTGATGGGGCAATTTTTTATTTATTACCAGTAATTTATATAGCGCACACATATTACGCAGCACTTGATAGAAAATAGTTGGCCATTCACATCAGTCCCTGCCCCAGTGGAGCTTACACTCTATATTTCCTATCACATGTACACGCACACACATTCATACAAGGGTTAATTTTTTTTCGTTGGGATCCAATTAACCTACCAGTATATTTTTGGATTGTGGGAGGAAACCGGAGTACCCGGAGTAAACCCATGCAAGTACGGGGAGAATATACAAACTCCACACAGGTAGAGCCATGGTGGGAATTGAACCCATGACCTCAGTGCTATGAGGCAGTAATGCTAACCATTACACCTTCCATACTGCCCTATTTCTCCACTGGCTCACTTCTCCGCTCTTATCACTGCTTAGTAAATGTCCCCCTTAGTGACTTATGACTCACGCTGTAGTAGTAGCTGCCTATACTTTAATAGGCTTCAGTTGCTCATAAAAGTAATAACCATAAACAACAAGTTAAAATAATTTTGAACAGATTCTCATAAAAAAATTAAAAAAATATATAACAAAATAAGATATCTTCTCACATCCAGGCAATATACTTTTATATAATACAAGCCACAAAGATAAAGAAATCTGGTGCTTAATAAGCATTATCACCCCACAGCGGATATCTATATAAACGTAATGGCCACTTTATTAGGTACAAGCCCCCAAAGCATCTGAGAGGTGGTGAACATGTGGGTCAAAGAAGTACACTGAATTGTCGATTCATTGATGCTCAATTGGTGTTGTCATGAAGTGTACAAAGAAAACATTCCACACATCATTCCATCACCACCAGTGACCTGAACCAACGACACAAGCCAGGATGGATCCATGGTCTCCTGTTCTTTACGCCATACAATTTGTGGATAGTGGATAGTGATCACCTGGCAAGAGAATACTCCAACAGCAGAACTCTGTGTTCACTCTAAAGTCAAAGACTGGTAGTCTGCGGTTTTGAAGTCTTCTGAGTAATAATCTGTACTTCATTATATGTGGGCTTTGTGACGGTTATTGTGTGTTTAGAAGCCAGTGTATTAAAGCAATTGACAAACTGCATTTTCCCTAGATACAGAAAAAGAGGTGCTGCAGCCGTTAATATAAGGAAGCCTATCTAGTGGAAAGAGTTATTGCCTATCACTACCGTATTGCAAACTGCTTTCTTATATATGTCATATTCCATTTGTGCTGAATTTCCTGTCATGCTGATTTATTTTCTTCGTACAATGACCCTCCCTGCACTCACATCCTCTTACATCCCCTTTAATGAATTTACTCAATCATTCTATCTATCAATGCTGTCGTATTATGTCATTTTACCATGTGAATGGGGCTAGCCCATCTGCTACAGCCTGAGGTAGGAGGGCTTCTCTACTACAGCCTGAGGTAGGAGGGCCCCTCTGCTAAAGCCTGAGGTAGGAGGGCTTCTCTGCTACAGCCTGAGGTAGGAGGGCCCCTCTGCTACAGCCTGAGGTAGGAGGGACCCTCTGCTACAGCCTGAGGTAGGAGGGCCCCTCTGCTACAGCCTGAGGTAGGAGGGCCCCTCTGCTACAGCCTGAGGTAGGAGGGCTTCTCTGCTACAGCCTAAGGTAGGAGGGCCCCTCTGCTACAGCCTGAGGTAGGAGGCCCCCTCTGCTACAGCCTGAGGTAGGAGGGCTTCTCTGCTACAGCCTGAGGTAGGAGGGCCCCTCTGCTACAGCCTGAGGTAGGAGGGCCCCTCTGCTACAGCCTGAGGTAGGAGGGCTTCTCTGCTACAGCCTGAGGTAGGAGGGCCCCTCTGCTACAGCTTGAGGTAGGAGGGTTTTGTGATGTTAGTGTATTAGAATGCTTAATATTTGTAGACACTCCCTTACAAATATGTGTAAGCCTGAATCTTCAGCGATGGTCCCTAGGACCAGGGGGATGCTGGGGAGTGGGTGGTCCAGTGTGCAGTGTGCCTGGAGTTGGTGATGGAATAAATAGCACAGCAGTGAACTCACATGTCTCTGTGTCCTTATGACTGGATTTACAAACATATGAACAAAACATGGTGCCAGAAGAAGTTTAACTTGGACTGCTAGTGCTCTCAGAGTGTGAAAGAATCCTGCAGCAGTCTGTGGCTATGATACTCAGTGTCTGCAAAGCCTGCCGTGTGCTCCTCTCTTCAAACAGTGAGTAACCATGGATAAACTAGCTCCTCCAACCGGCATGCTGATGTCTGGTAACTTGTCTGAAAACTGGAAAAGATTTAAGCAAAGGTTTAATATATATCTTGCTGCATGTGGAGCTGATACAGAGGCTGACAAAACAAAGGCATCCATTTTCCTCCATGTGATAGGAGAGGATGTGCTGGACATTTATAATAGTTTTCAGTTTGCTGAGGGGCAGAATATGGTGCTATCTTCTATAATGCAAAAGTTTGAAGATTACTTTGTGCCAAGGAAAAATGTGACATATGAAAGATATAATTTTTTCACATGTGATCAGAAGTCTGTAGATGGATTTGATCAGTATGTTACAGAGCTGCAATCACTCAGTAAAACCTGTGAGTTTGGTGATTTAAAGGATTCACTGATTAGAGATTGTATTGTCTGTGGAATACCTGATAATGAACTCAGAGAGAGACTGCTGAGAGAGCAAGACCTAACACTAGAAAAGGCAGTGACTATGTGTAGATCTGCAGAAATAACTAGATTTCAAGCCAAAAAGTTACACATGGATGCTGATGCTGCTGTATATGTAGTGCAGAAAACAGAGCCAAGCAAACCTCCATTCTCAATAATGAAGCAGTCTAAGCCACAGTCTAATAAGGAAATGTGTAGTAGATGTGGAAATGCTCACAATCCTAAAATGTGCCCTGCTTATGGTAAAACCTGCATGAAATGTGGTAGACTAAGTCACTTTGCCAAATGCTGTAAAATAAAAAGTGAAACAACCAACGTGCATGCTGTTAAACAAACAGAGGAATTCTTTGTGGATTGCATTGAAATTTGCAGTGCAGATAAGAAAGAATGGATTGTCCCTTTAACTGTGAACGAGATTGTCATTCCCTTTAAGCTTGATACTGGCGCGCAGGTGAATTTAATATAATTTCAAGACTATAAGACTTTTAGAGTAAAACCTAAAATTCATCCAGCCAAAGTGAAAGTTACAGGGTACACTGGGAAGGAAATTCCTGTGAAAGGTACATGCTTAGTGACACTGAAATATAAGGGACAAAAGTTTAAAATATCTCTACTGATTGTGGATAAAAATGTGCAACCGATTCTAGGATTAAGTTCCTGTGAGAAACTAAGCTTGCTAAAGAAAGTTTTTATGGTGACATCACAAGTAGAAGCTGACTGCAAATCAATGTTTACAGAATACATAGACTTGTTTGAAGGCCTAGGTTGTTTGCCTGGAGAGCATAAAATAAATATAGACACGCAAGTTTCTTCAGTGATACACCCCTGTAGAAAAGTGCCGTTTGCGCTGAGAGAAAAACTGAAACAAGAGTTAAATCGCATGGAAGCCTTGGGTGTGATACAAAAAGTTGATGAGCCTACTGAATGGGTAAGCTCCTTAGTAACTGTTGAAAAGAAAAATGGACAACTCCGAATATGTCTAGACCCCAGAGATTTAAACAAAGCTATTAAACGAGAACATTTCAAACTACCAACCAGAGATGAAATCATGTCGCAATTTGCGGGAGCAAAATGGTTCAGTAAATTGGACGCATCTTCAGGATTCTGGCAAATGAAGCTAGATGAGGCCAGCTCAAAGCTTTGTACATTTAATACACCAGAAGGTAGATACAGATTTCTTCGACTACCATATGGAATATTGTCTGCTCCAGAAGTATATCACAAAAAGGGTATCCGGACTCCAGGTCGACAGCACAAAGGTCGACACACTTTAGGTTGACGCCAATTGGTCGACACACCTTAGGTCGACATGGACAAAAGGTCGACATGGTCAAAAGGTCGACAGGAACAAGATTGACATGGAAAAAGGTCAACATGAGTTTTTCACGATTTTTTTCTTTTTTTTAACCTTTTCATACTTAACGATCCACGTGGACTACGATTGGAACGGTAAAGTGTGCCGAGCGAAGCGAAGGCACCATGCCCGAAGCATGGCGAGCGAAGCGAGCCATGCGAGGGGACGCGGTGCACTAATTCGGGTTCCCGGTCACTCTACGAAGAAAACGACACCAAAAAAACATAAAAAACCCATGTCGACCTTTTTCCATGTCGACCTTGTTCCTGTCGACCTTTTGACCATGTCAACCCTTTGTCCATGTCGACCTAAGGTGTGTCGACCAATTGGCGTCGACCTAAAGTTTGTCGACCTTTGTGCTGTTGACCCTGAGTCCCAGACCCCACAAAAAGATACACATGATTTTTGAACATATTCCAGGTGTTGAAACAATGATGGATGACATTATTGTCTGGGGATCTACAAAGGAAGAACATGACGCGGTGCACTAATTCGGGTTCCCGGTCACTCTACGAAGAAAACGACACCAAAAAAACATAAAAAACCCATGTCGACCTTTTTCCATGTCGACCTTGTTCCTGTCGACCTTTTGACCATGTCGACCTTTTGTCCATGTCGACCTAAGGTGTGTCGACCAATTGGCGTCGACCTAAAGTGTGTCGACCTTTGTGCTGTTGACCCTGAGTCCCAGACCCCACAAAAAGATACACATGATTTTTGAACATATTCCAGGTGTTGAAACAATGATGGATGACATTATTGTCTGGGGATCTACAAAGGAAGAACATGATTCTAGATTGAGACAAGTAATGGAACTTGTCAAGAAAGTGAATCTAAAGCTAAACAAGGACCAATGTGAATTTGGCGTGAATACACTTACCTTTATAGGCGACATGGTCTCGGATCAAGGTGTTAAACCAGACCCAAGGAAAATATCAACCATAGTGAACATGGAACGTCCTAACAACAAAGATGACGTCAGAAGATTCCTAGGGATGATTACTTACTTAGGAAAGTTTATTTCTCAACTCTCTGAACGAACAGCCTCTCTTAGATGGTTGTTGGACAAAGATAACGAGTGGATGTGGTCACATGAACAAGAAGAAAGTTGGCAAAACTTGAAACAGATCATTACAGAGCAACCAGTGCTAAAATTCTTTGATCCTGCGAAAAGAATAAGAATTTCAGCAGATGCTTCGCAATTTGGCCTAGGCTCAGTGCTCTTACAAGAACATAAGGATACATGGCAACCAGTAATCTATGCATAAGGAGCACTGACAAGTGCTGAAACAAGGTATGCTCAGATAGAAAAAGAACTTCATATGCATGTGAGCGATTTCATCAGTTTGTGTATGGTCAAACATTTACAGTGGAAACTGACCACAAGCCATTGGTAGCTATCATGACTAAATCATTACATGACTGTCCCATGACAATTCAACAAATGCTTATCAGACTACAGAAATATGATGTACACTTGCTGTACTGTCCCGGCAAATACATGTACATTGCTGATATACTTTCTCGTGCTGTGGACAAAAGTGAAGATTCCAAAAGTCTGATGGATGAAGAGATAGAAGCCTATGTTAATTTGATCGTAGCTTCTCTACCAGTGTCTCTTCAAGACAAGAACAAATTAGGAAAGAAACTGAGGCAGATGACACAATGAAAGTGTTGAAAGATATCATTCTGAAAGGTTGGCCAGCAGAAAAACATGCGTGCCCGATGTCTATCCATGATTATTGGATGTACCGCAGTGACCTTACAGTTGTCGATGGTATTATTTACAAAGGCAATAGGTTTGTCATACCTGCACGACTAAGAAAAACTATGCTGTGCAAGATACATGAAGGCCACTTAGGAGAAGAAAAATGTAAGCGGAGAGTGCGTGAAGTTATGTATTGGCCAAGAATGAACCAAAACATAGCACATACTACAGCTACATGTGAATTATGTCTTACGTATAGACCGAAACAACAAGTCGAGCCACTGAGTCCTCACGCAGTGCCAGAGAGACCGTACCAGAAAGTTGGCGCAGATTTGTTTGATTGTAATGGGAAAACGTACATTGGGGGTCATTCCGAGTTGTTCGCTCGTTGCCGATTTTCACTAAGGAGCGATGCAGGTGAAAATACGCATGCGCATGGTGCGCAGTGTGCATGCGTTAAGTAAATTAGCACAAAACTTAGTAGATTTACTCACCGCCGAAAGGAAGAATTTTCATCGTTGAAGGGATCAGAGTATGATTGACAGGAAGTGGGTGTTTCTGGGCGGAAACTCACCGTTTTCACGCATTTGCGGAAAAACACAGGAGTGCCAAGGAAAAACGCGGGAGTGGCTGGAGAAACGGGAGTGGCTGGCTGAACGCAGGGCGTGTTTGTGACGTCAAACCAGGAACGAAACTGACTGAACTGATCGCTAATCGTGAGTAGGTCTGGAGCTACTCAGAAACTGCTAAGAATTATTCATTCGCATTTCTGTGAATCTTTCGTTCGCAATTCTGCTAAGCTAAGATTCACTCCCAGAGGGCGGCGGCCTAGCGTGTGCAATGCTGCTAAAATCTGCTAGCGAGCGAACAACTCAGAATGACCCCCATTGTCGTGACTGATTATTACTCTAACTACCCTGAGGTGAAGACACTACATATAACTACTAGTAAAGCCGTAATCAATTGCATGAAGTCCATCTTTGCAAGGCATGGTGTTCCTATGGAAGTGTACACTGACAATGGTCCTCAGCTTTCCAGTGCTGAATTTAGACAATTTGCTGATGAGTGGGAATTTGTCCATACTACGTCAAGTCCCCACTATCCACGCTCAAATGGGTTGGTGAAAAGTTCAGTAAAAACTGTAAAGAGTCTCATGAAAAAAGCTCAAGAATGTAAAGAAGATTTCTACAAAAGTCTTTTAATCTACCGCAGTACACCTTTACAGAATGGACTTTCTCCTGCACAAATGCTGATGGGAAGGAGGATTAGAGCAAATCTCCCGATACATGATGAACTGCTTAATAGACAACTCAGCATTGGTCAGACTGAGTAAGGAACGTCAACAGGCGAAACAGAAACTGTTTCATGACAGGCGAGCAAAAAACTTATCTGATCTAAAATCGGGTGACCAAGTCCGTCTCAGAGATCACGAGAAAGGTATTTGGGTGCAGAAAGGTATTGTGCAAGCACAAGTAGCACCAAGATCTTATACTATACATACAGAGCGTGGAACGGAAGTAAGAAGAAATCGGGTGGATTTAAGATCTCAACCTAACCATAATGAAGACAACATGACTGAAGAATACCCTTCATCTGACATGTATGATGATCCTGATAATGGTGAACAAACTACGATTCTAGAAAGGTCCAACATGGTCGGTGAAACACAGACTGTGTATGAAAGACCCAAAAGGGAAATACGCAGACCTGAGAGACTCATTTAAACGTGTTAGATGATGTTCTTAAAATGACATTGTTAATTGTTGCATTGAAGCGTACAGGGCTTATCTTTAAAGAAAAGAGGATGTGATGTTAGTGTATTAGAATGCTTAATATTTGTAGACACTCCCTTACAAATATGTGTAAGCCTGAATCTTCAGTGATGGTCCCTGGGACCAGGGGGATGCTGGGAAGTGGGTGGTCCAGTGTGCAGTGTGCCCGGAGTTGGTGATGGAATAAACAGCACAGCAGTGAACTCATGTGTCTCTGTGTCCTTATGACTGGATTTACAAACATATGAACAAAACAGGTTTGTGAAGCCGTTGCCAGAGAAGAAGGAAGCTGTTGTGTCAGCTGTAAGACACCATCTAAACCTAACTTATCTGTGCTCCACATGGGTACCTGGTAACGACTGTAATTTTTTACATGCATCTTAAATTTGTAAGGAGAGCAGTGTGTGTGCAGCAGTGTGTGTGCAGTATGTGTGCAGCAGAGTTGCAGCGGTGTGTGTGCAGCGGTGTGTGTGCAGCGGTAGTGTGCAGCTGTAGCACTGTGTGGGCAGTGTGTATGCAGTAGCACTGTGTAGGCAGTGTGTGTGCAGTGGTGTGAGTGCAGTGGTGTGTACAGCAGGGCTGTGCTGCCAGAATCGTGAAAGTTATCAAACACTGGCCCTCATTCCGAGTCGTTTGCTCGGTAAATTTCATCGCATCGCAGTGGTTTTCCGCTTAGTGCGCATGCGCAATGTCCGCACTGCGAGTGCGCCAAGTAATTTTGCTATGAAGGTAGTATTTTTACTCACGGCTTTTTCTTCGCTCCGGCGATCGTAATGTGATTGACAGGAAATGGGTGTTTCTGGGCGGAAACAGGCCGTTTTATGGGCGTGTGGGAAAAACGCTACCGTTTCCGGAAAAAACGCGGGAGTGGCTGGAGAAACGGGGGAGTGTCTGGGCGAACGCTGGGTGTGTTTGTGACGTCAAACCAGGAACGACAAGCACTGAACTGATCACAGATGCCGAGTAAGTCTGGAGCTACTCAGAAACTGCTAAGAAGTTTGTAATCGCAATATTGCGAATACATCGTTCGCAATTTTAAGAAGCTAAGATTCACTCCCAGTAGGCGGCGGCTTAGCGTGAGCAACTCTGCTAAAATCGCCTTGCGAGCGAACAACTCGGAATGACCACCACTGTTTCTCTCTTTCACCTTCTCTTGTATTATTCACTTCCCATTCCTCCCGGTGTTGCTGCTTGGTCAGACTGTGGATGACATCGCCCTGTTTGGAAAGGGATAGGTGTTAATCAACTTGTGGAAAGCTGCACAATGGGGGTCATTCCGAGTTGATCGCTCGCTAGCTGTTTTTAGCAGCCATGCAAACGCATAGTCGCCGCCCACGGGGGAGTGTATTTTCGCTTTGCAGAAGTGCGAACGCCTGTGCAGCCGAGCTCTGCAAAAACATTTTGTGCAGTTTCAGAACTGGTCTGAACTTACTCAGCCCATGCGACCACTTCAGTCTTTTTGGTGCCAGAACTGACGTCACACACCCGCCTTCCAAACGCCCGGACACGCCTGCGTTTTCCCTACCACTCCCAGAAAACGGTAAGTTGCCACCCATAAACACCCTCTTCCTGTCAATCTCCTTGCGATCGGCTGTGCGTATGGATTCTTCGTTAAATCCCTCGCTCAGCAACGATCCGCATTGTACCTGTACGACGCGCCTGCGCATTGTGGTGCATACGCATGCGCAGTAGAGACCTGAACGCAGCACAGCAAAAATCGGCAGCGTGCGATCAACTTGAAATGACCCCTAATGAGTGAATGTTCCAGGTCCCCTCCCCTCCTACCAACAGTACCATTAAATCTATAACATGCACATTTAATAAAATGCCCCACAATGGGTATCATTATTTAGTATTGCGCCCTATATTTACAACAGGAAACCCGTATAGCATAATTAGTCATTATAATATATTAATAACCACCATCAGCCCACATTACATTATCACTCCCGACTTTTAAATTAACGAATTGACTCCTCCCATTTCCTACTACATTACATGAATTGCCCCCCCCCGCCCCCCCACCAGCCCCCTCATTATATTCATTCCCTCTCCATTAATCACCTTTATTAATACCACCCCACCCCACTTACCTTTGGGGGAGTGACTGCTGTGGGAGGCAGACTTTTCTATCTGACTAGTGTATGTTATGAGGTATGGAGGGATGGCCCGTGCACAACAAAAGTTTGTGGCAGAACATATTTTGGGGGGTAGCAGTGGAATCCGTGGTGGGGGATAACCAGGTGGGAGGTACAGAGGGCGTGGTACCGGGATTGCATCATCTTGGCTCCTCCTCCTGCTGTTCAGAGGTGAGTAGGGTCACAGTGATGTAATTCAAAGAAAATCAGGTCATGGAGCCCCTCCTCTGCACACTTCCATCGGGAAGCTGACCTACTCTCTTGGGAGTCCAGTAGAGCCACATTCAAATTCAGGGGTCTCCTGCACATTCTATAAGAGTAGGTATGTATGGAGAGTGGAGTGGGTCGGCCCACTGTCCTGCCTGGAGGGGACCCTGTCTGACAGCATAAGAACATTTAAACTTAGTCCAGTTAGTTCGAAGCCCCAATAACCCATCCCACTATGCCAGTTATCAGGATGGCATGTGCTGCCCGATCTCATAGCTGGAGATTAACATATGCAAATGGCATCATCCATCAGGTATGGTTACACAGAATATAACATCAGGGACGTAGCCAGAACTTTAAGGGCCCCATAGCAACATTTTGAAGGGGCCCCCGTCCCAATCCTTCTAGAGAGACATTTCTCTGCAGCAGTTGTTAGTGCCCTGTAATAGTGCCCTTGTTCATTTTCTGAACCATGGTAGAGCCTTATTTAATGTTATGCCCCACAGTAGTGCCCTAGTTTCTTTTATGAATCGCAGTAGTGCTTAAGTTCACCCTATGTCACATTTCAGAGCTGCCAGTACACATTATGCCGCACAGTACCCCCAATTCACATTATGCCGCACAGTACCCCCAATTCACATTATAATATCTAGTGCTCCCTGTTCATTTTGTGCCTTATTACAGTGCCCCGGTTCATATTATATATCATTAAAATGCCCTCAAGTTCATTTTATACCACGCTACAATGAGCAGGTGCAGGGGCATACCTAGATATATTGCAGGCCCCCAAGGAAAAATTTTGAAAGAACCCAATGGTGATAAATGTATATAACGCATGTAACTTTGACAGGGAAGGTGGGCCCCTCTCAGCTTTGGGCCCACCTTCCCTGCTGCACTGCCTGCACCTATGGTAGCTACGCCCTTGTATAACATCCTTATAGTGTCATACATACATATATTATAAGCAGTGCCGTTTCTTGCGGCGGGCGTGCCGTGCAACCGCACGGGGCGCCCGCCGTGGCACTTCTTGTGGTCTGTGATTCCCCCTCCTCCCGAGTACCCAGCTCGGGGGGCGGAGTTTCGCAAAATGACGCGGGTGCGTCATGACGTCACGACGCACCCGCGTCATTCCGCGAAACCCCGCCCCCGAGCAGGAATTACAAGAGACCAACTCCTTAGTAATAAACAATTGAATTTTATTTAGTAAATTATATTGCAGAAATTAGTTAAAAATTCATAGATGTACATCAATTAAAAAATAAAATAAAAATAATATACACTGTTAGTATAAAATTATTGGGCAAGCACAGCACAGCAGAATGGTTTGGTATATTACCATATGAGAGGTTGAGAAGTCAATTGGTGCATATACTCCTAGGAACTTATGCCACAGTCCTGGGGGCAATTTACAATGCAGGCAGATGTAAGTCCACAAATTTCTTTAGGAACAGACCTTATGCTTTGTTCCGAGCAGCAGCTCAGTCCTATTGGTAGCTTGGTCTCCTTTCTCTGTAGTGGATATCTGTCAATTCCCCATTTAGGCCGGTAAATGGACTTCCAGGCTTGTTCCAGGTGTTTGGCAATTGGAGTCTGTATGCCCAACCTCTCCAGACCAACGCGTTTCACTGTAAGAACAGCTTTCTCAAGGTCTATCTAGGTCTGTTCCTAAAGAAATTTGTGGACTTACATCTGCCTGCATTGTAAATTGCCCCCAGGACTGTGGCATAAGTTCCTAGGAGTATATGCACCAATTGACTTCTCAACCTCTCATATGGTAATATACCAAACCATTCTGCTGTGCTGTGCTTGCCCAATAATTTTATACTAACAGTGTATATTATTTTTATTTTATTTTTTAATTGATGTACATCTATGAATTTTTAACTAATTTCTGCAATATAATTTACTAAATAAAATTCAATTGTTTTTTTCCATATCCAGTTTTTTCCAAGCGCTGTATATTGTATTCTTTTTTGTTGCTTTCAGGGGCTAACTACCCCCCTTTTTACAGCCGCTTAACGAGAAGCACCACACCTCATAAGCGCCGAACCTATTACCTTGGTAATTTTTTTCTTTTGCAGTCCTTAGTAATAAAACCGGCAGACAAGGGGGGCAGAATAGTTTTGCTCAATAAAACAGACTACATCAAGGAAGCCAACCGCATTCTAGATGACACAAACACATATCGGAAACTACAACGGGATCCAACAGGAACATTTCAAAAGGAACTAGACATTCACTTACAAAAGGGAGCAGATCAGGGTATTCTGAACAAATTTGAACATGAGTACATACAAACTCAACACCCAAATTATTCCGGTTTTCTATTATCTTCCAAAAATACATAAAGACGCACACAACCCACCAGGCAGACCGATCATATCGGGGATAGGTTCACTGACATCCCAATTATCAGAGTACCTGGACACATTTTTACAACCTTATGTGCAGAAACAAAGATCCTATCTTTGAGACACAACACACATACTCAAACTACAAGGAGATTAGATTGGAAGGAAGACATGTGGTTGGTCACCTCTGATGTCACATCACTATATTCAGTGATTGACCACGACCAAGGAACAGAAAGTATCAAATTCCACCTGGATCAAGATACAGAGCTGACAGGAGCACAAAGACAGTTCATCATTGACAGTATTATCTACATCCTTAAACACAACTATGTGTGGTTTGGGGGTGAAAGGATCTGCCCTTATATTCTTTAACCCTCGATGTGATGGCCTCTCAGACGTCTGGGAGTGTAAACCTTTACGCTATCAGTTACATGCACAACACAAGCAGTAAAAATTCACACTGTTTTATTGAATGTTTAACATTGGTATAAAAAGAGAACACATAAGGGTGTAACTGATAAGTGTAAAAGGGCTCATTGGCTTAGGGGTAGGTGCCTGGGTGGGGTACGTAGGGGTGGTTAATACTTGACATAACATAATTGGATATAGCAGTTGCTAGGCAGATGTTATATACGTTGCATCAGACGGAACTTAACAAAGGATCTTTTAGTAACACACAGAAGTAGAAAAAGCAGGTTTCATCTAGTATAGAGCTGACCTTGGATGCCAGACCCACACAAGCCTGGTATCTGTATGAGAGACAAAGGCATCTAACACAGGGCAGCACGCATCCATTGCAAACACATAAGAGTTCATAAAGCATGTTTTAACCCTTCACTAGGGAAGTAGAAATATTCACTTTTACACTGTAACTATTATAAGGAAATTGATCATATAAAAAGTAATATTTACAAAGACAGAAGAGCTAACCCTTCAATCCCCTCTTAGAATCATGATTATTATATGACATGATTCTTGAGTGAGGCTCCTTTCTTGTTCCTCCAGTTCTTGAGATATTGGACATAATCGTCGGGTCCCTTACTATCAGAGGAGGTGACAGGACTGGTGGTTATATCATAGTACATCAGGGCCTTATCAATGCCTTTGGAGGTAAGTTTCTTTCCACAGGGGATTACACAATAAACTATAATGCCTACAAGAATTAAAGTTACAAGTATGAATATGCTTATTTGCACAATACCCTGGTGGGAAGGTTTTTAAATTTCTCCCTGTGGTGGTGTTAGATGTATAACAAGTGTAGTTTCCAGGATATATAGTTATGGTGCTTCCTGGGTTGGGATTTTTTGACAATATGGGATATTCCCTTTTCCACATTTCGCACTGACTGTCATTTGTTTTGGTGTCATTAAAAAGGCTGAAAAAAACAATTTTCTTGTTCTAGGGGTATATTAAGGGGCACTGTACCTAGGTGGGGCCTAGATTTGCCACAGACATAACAGTTGCTTTTATTGTGTTTGTTAGCACTATACTTCATCCATTCCAACCAAAAATTAATGTCAGGGAAACCAGTTTCAATAGCTAGGGTGTCTTCAAAGGTAGGGTTAGTAATAGCCACCATATCTTTAGAAGTGGCAATATGGGGCTTTAAAGGTTTGTTTTGGGGATATTTGCTATATCTATTTTTTGCAAATGATGGGCCATATTTCCAATCTGCTCCTGTATTCCACCCCACAGCTTCCCAGGAATTACAATTAGATCCATAATATCTAATGTCATAGTACCATTCGTCAGTAACACAAATATATACTGTCTCAGACATTCCTGATTTCCTTCTTTGTTGTATATAACATAAAATAGTCAAGGATATATGTGGCTACGTGTGTGTTAGAGGAATTATACCACAAGGTGGGGATCCCATTAGTGTGTGTAATATCAACCTCACATATTGTGTGGTGAGTGAGGGCCAGTAGGGCTATCAAGGTAGTCCCCAGGATAAAGATAGGGGACAGGTTCCTCATCTTCTTCTGTTCTTCTTTCTTCGCTAGGTGGGAGGTCAGGGCTGTCTGCCCCGGTTCGTACCTCACTGGAATCACTTGCTTCCCTCTCTAGGTCTGGTCTAGGAACCTTTTTTACTCGGGATGCATGGATCCAGGCAGGACTTTCCTCTGTCAGGACTGCTGTTCGGGTAACTGCTACGACCTCTGTCTCTGGACCATAGGTGAAGTCTCCTGGGCTCTTGTTCCTGGGGAGCACCTTCACCACGACTCTGTCTCTGACTTTAAAGGGGTGTGTAGGTTCCTGTGGATTCAAAAGGGTTTTTACAAACAACCTCATGTTCAATTTCATTCAGTTTTGTTATCAGGGACCTGACATACTCTTCTCTGATGAGTTCTAGATCTCCTTCCTGTATTACTAGTGGTTTCTTAGCCCAGGGTGTAGGAAAAGGGTCTACCCATTAGTATTTCAAAGGGTGAGTATCCTAGAGTTTTCTGTGGGGTATTCAAGATGCTGGTGTTTAGCTTTATTAGGGTTGTTCCTGAGGCAAGTGATGCATCTGCTAACATACTGGTCCACAAGTGATTTGGCATTAGTAACATAAAAATCATTGGTTAGTAGGAGGAGTGTTGTGGCTTCACCACGGTGACCAACACCACGGCACTGGGCAACGAGCAAAGGGGCACTGGACTGGGGTATACAGGGTTTCCCCTCTTTGCAGATTAATCCTGATTTAGGATTTTTTCTGCAGAATTGGGTAAGTCCAGTCGGAGAGATCAGCATTAGTCGCAGCAGCTTGAAGTTGAGTGAGCAGATGGACGTTGTCAAGGGAGGGACATGCTCTAGTGAGTGCAATGAGTTCTGCAGCTTGCGCGGACTGATAAGGTATTGGTAGGGTTTCCAACACAGTATCAGGGAGGGTGACAATGGCATAGCCAGCCTGGTATGTATTGTCATTGGGCCTACTACATGAGCCGTCAACAAAAACTATGTCTGCGCCTGGTATGGGAACGGGAGACATGTCAAGTCTGGGAGAAGTTTCAGCTTCAATGGAAGCAGCACAGTCATGTAGGTCGGGTGGTTCATCCTCGGGACCTTTCAAGCCTAAAAGGGCATTGAGAATGGGTGCAGGGCCAGAAGAACTAGCAGTGTACTTGATGGTAAGGGTAGGGTTACTCAAAAGGAGTACTTCATATCCACTAAGGCGTTGTGCTGACATGTGCTGTGTGTGCAAGCCTTTAAGTATTGCCAGGACATCATGTGTGGTGTGGAGTACTGTGATGTGGCCTAAAGTGAGGGTAGTGGCCATTTCTGCAACCATTGCACAGGCTGCCAAAGCCCTGAGGCAGGCAGGCATACCTTGCACAGACACTGGCATGACTTTGGAAAAAAAATGCACGGGGCGCAACTTCCCTCCATGAAACTGTGTGAGCACCCCCGCCATGGTTTTACAATTGTCCCTTGCATATAGATGGAAAGGTAGTACATAATTGGGGAGGCCAAGTGCCGGACTTTTCATCAACATACATTTTAAACTTTCATATGCAGTTAACATTTCTTGTGACCATTGTACAGTTTTAGGTTTGTCCTTCAGTGTGGCTTGTCTCAAAATGTTATCATAATAAGAGCAATCAGATATCCACTGTCTGCAGTAATTTACCATACCCAGGAAGGACAGTAGTTCCCTCTGGATAGTTGGGGTGACCAGGCCCAATACAGACTGTATGCGTTGTGGACTGACTTTCCTCTCTCCCTGAGTGAGCACAAAACCTAAGTAATCAACATGCTTTTTACACCATTGCATTTTTATTTTGGACAACTTGTGTCCACATTCACAAAGCCAGTTTAGTAATGAAACACCATCCTCTCGGCAGGCCTCCTCAGTTTTACTACAGAGCAGCAGATCATCTGCATACTGTAGCAGGACTGAACCATGGTGAGGTTGCCAGGGCCTCAATGTGGCCTGGAGACAACAGGTGCGTCAATAATCTGCACCAGGTAAGTTGTTTACCCTCAAAAGAAAAGGCAAAAAGTAATTGTGTCTGTGAATCTACAGGTATGCTGAAAAAAAAGGCATTCTTCAAATCAATTACAGAGAAGAACTAGCATCTGCAGGGATTGCAGAAATGAGTGAGTTTACATCTGGAACAATTGGTGCAATTGGGACAATTAACTGATTGATCGCTCTGTGATCCTGTACAAATCTTATACTACCATCAGCTTTGGCAACAGGGTTCACAGGAGTACAGTATGGTGATACAATATGTCTGAGAATACCCTGTTGTAAGAATTGCTGTATCACGGGGCGGAGACCTTCTATCTTTTCTGGTGAGAGGGGACACTGCATAGGTCAGAACACAAAACACTGGTTGTTGCACCGCTGTCCACTAAAAAGGGAATTTTACTTCCATTTATAATAAGTGGCAGCAGAGGTGAATCTTTACTATGACGGGAGAGTTGAATAAAGGCTGGGATGCCCTCCTCCGGGCCCCGTCAGTGCGCGGGGTCTTTGGAATCTTCCCTGACTGCGGGGTTGGTTCTGTCTGTCAAAGCGTCCGGAGCTCTGATAGGCATGAGTGGGTGGGGAAATGAGTAAGCTTTCTGAGTTAAGCAAAGGTAAGCTAGCGTCATCTGTCCAGCAGTCCTTAAACCTTTTCCAAAACGCAGTAACAGACTATGAAGGTTTCTGTTTACAAGCTACAGCGACAGGCAAAAAAGACTTCCTTCATATGTGTATAGCTGCGTCCTTTGCAAGCTTTGCGCAAATAAGATATACAGCCATCGAGGGTAATGGTGGGCTTGGGACAGTGTTTTACTATTATCTAAACTCTGGGTTATTGGTGCTAGGGATAGAGCTAGTGGACGCACTCTCCAGCAGTGGAGCTGGAGGCAATCCCATTTGGTGTGAAAGGGTTACTGCTGCCAAGAGATTTGTGTCTCTGAGCGCAGGATACATTGGAATGCAAAGGGGGGAGGCGAGAGGGATTTTCAAAGATTTACAGTTCTCTGCAGCTTCGCTTCTGTGCTAAACTGACATTTTTTCTTAAATCTCCATATAGAAAGGGTAATTACTGCCTTCCCGTAGGAATGGGTCCTGTCCTGCTTTCTCTATCCATCCCGCTAAATTATCCACCCATGGGTTAACTAAGTAATACTCTGAGGTAGAGTTGCGGGCGACATACATCTTGCATGTCTCACCAGGGAGGGGCGGGGAATATGCAGGTTTTTTTTACTCTGACTAGAGCCCATTGTCAGACAGTAATATAAATCAACAGTACAACTTTAAAGGAAAATATCTAAAATTTACAACTCTACTATACATGCATCAGCTAACCAGTTAATTAGTCATTGACAATATCACAATATTATCTGTATAATGAGAACATGAAATCTTTTGACGGGTACGCTTACCTTCGTACAAGATGTCAGAAAAATACAGCGTTTTAAACAGGAAGCAAGAAAAGTGTTTGAGTAAAGATATCTGGCAGACGAAAACTTACCAGCCGTCTGGACCAAATATAAGAACTTATCTCACTACAAACATACAAGAATATATAGGCGATCAAATCGGGGTATTCTCTACGTTACGTATAGACCCCAGGTCTATGTTTTTTTAGTATCCCAGATACTAACGTCTTTGGAGAATTGCGCTTGGACGCCTGGTCCTTTCTCAGACGTATCTTTAAGTCCCAGACATTAAAGATTCTATGGTATCCCTGATACCTGTTTTATGCTTTTACATAAAACTTCGTAATATTAAGTCCCGGACTTGAATATTACCTTGTCACGTGTTCCCGGAACACTGACACGGATTCAGCTTCAGTGTATGACCGCAATCCTGTATGGCAAAGACAGACAATAAATTCTCTATTTTTACCATTCAGGGACGATCACTGAATCCCGGACATAGCCCCCAGCTGAAAGGATCTGCCCTTATATTCTTTAACCCTCGATGTGATGGCCTCTCAGACGTCTGGGAGTGTAAACCTTTACGCTATCAGTTACATGCACAACACAAGCAGTAAAAATTCACACTGTTTTATTGAATGTTTAACATTGGTATAAAAAGAGAACACATAAGGGTGTAACTGATAAGTGTAAAAGGGCTCATTGGCTTAGGGGTAGGTGCCTGGGTGGGGTACGTAGGGGTGGTTAATACTTGACATAACATAATTGGATATAGCAGTTGCTAGGCAGATGTTATATACGTTGCATCAGACGGAACTTAACAAAGGATCTTTTAGTAACACACAGAAGTAGAAAAAGCAGGTTTCATCTAGTATAGAGCTGACCTTGGATGCCAGACCCACACAAGCCTGGTATCTGTATGAGAGACAAAGGCATCTAACACAGGGCAGCACGCATCCATTGCAAACACATAAGAGTTCATAAAGCATGTTTTAACCCTTCACTAGGGAAGTAGAAATATTCACTTTTACACTGTAACTATTATAAGGAAATTGATCATATAAAAAGTAATATTTACAAAGACAGAAGAGCTAACCCTTCAGGGGGCACCTTCTACCTTCAGACCACGGGGTCAGCGGTGGAGTACGAGATTCGCCCCGAGTTACGCCAACCTCTTCATGAGCTGGTGGGAGGACCGGTTCGTCTGGGGAGAGGCGGGAATTGGGGCTAATCTCGTGCTCTGGACAACGCCGGGATCCCAACATTCGGCATACTGAAGACCACCCCTCTTATAGCCTGTATCACAGTTTATATTATATAACACGCCCACTAAAAACCAGAATAAGTGAACACATTCGCAACATCAAAAGGGGACTGGAGGAACACAACCTATCAAAACACTTTAGAGACCATCATGAGAGTGATTCAAAGTCATGAAAATTCATAGGGATACAGGAGGTACACCCTAACTGGAGGGGAGGTGACTTTATTGAAAAGATCAATAGAGTAGAACTAAGGTGGATGTATGAAATGAAGACACTGGCCCCTTTTGGATAAAAAAAAGACAACAAAGTGAAATCAGTTATTTGTAAAAAATAAAAATAAAAACCCAAACATGTATCACTATTATGATGGGATCCCCTAACACCTAATTCTGCCCTAGAATGACATCTGTCCAGGCTTAAGTGTGGGGGGATGTTTATCACCGAATTAGCATATGTTTACTCCAAAATGACCCCCATACATTTATTTATGCCAATAATCCCAATACATTAATATCAGTAATAACAACATATTAATTTTGAAGAGATACTAGATATTAATGTAGAGCTAAGACACCAAATAGGACACTGAATACACCTAATCCGGATAGAAAGGAGTCTAGACCAATAGGAGCAGCCTATTAAGACCACATGACCGGATGAGACATTCCATTTACCCTTTAAAAATCAAAACCATTCACTAATCAAATACAGCAATCTCCCAGAGGAAGGCCTAACAGAGGCTGAGACACCACTGATTTTAAATATCCAATTCCTATTGATCAATACTACATGTAGCAGTGAGCACGGGAATATCCATGAAAGACCCGGTCACGTGACCAGGACATCCGGAGAGCGCGCTCGTAGCAACGGACGGAGGACGAGGGAGGAAGCCGGTGTCAGAGCTCAGGCGATCAGCGGGAGAAGACGGCAGCTGAGTGTCCGTACAAGGTAGGGGTAGCCTGGTGAGCAGCTCTGTAGAGCGCCCCCCCGGACTCCCTTGCCTTAGACAGGCTTCACACTCGAACCGACTAGCGCACGAGGCGCGTCTGAAGCAGGACGCACCACGGGCAGCCGGGGTGAGAGGGGAGAAGCCAGTCCGGAGAAACCCCTCTGTCTATTCACCTTATGCTGTAACACTGAGTTCTCCACACCATGAAGACTCGGATTTCACTTCAGTACCGCTGCAGGAGCAATTGAGTACTCAAAAGACTGTACGAATTAAATTTGCATGCGGGACGCCGCATTTAGAAAGAGTGACTTTGAGAAACACTATGGACATTATGCAATTGTATTAGTTGATAATAAACGAAGCTCAGTGCTTGAACCTACATCTGCCATCATATTTATTCATCAACGATCCGGCAGTTTACCAATACATTGTACTGTGTAATATACACAAGACACTTACAAGGGTTGTAGTTTGTTTTATCATGTGTTTATATTTCATTACACTATACTTTACAAATTAATCAGACAATTAGTATATGTATAACTAACTGAGGTGCTAGCACATTACCATCACTATTAGGATTGAGCGCAGCACAACCTTCTATATTTGTCTCCTCCCGAGTACCCAGCTCGGGGGGCGGAGTTTTGCGAAATGACGCGGGTGCATAATTACGTCACGATGCACCTGCGTCATTCCGCGAAACTCCGCCCCCCGAGCTGGGTACTCGGGAGGAGACAAGTACTCAGGAGGGGGAGCCAAGCGAGCCAAGCTGCAGGGGGAGCCAACCGCCGCGCAGATGAGGGAGAGGCTGCCTAAGATCGGGAAGAACCGCTTCAAACGTAAGACAACCTCTCCCTCTTTCTCCCCCCGCAACCATGTGTAAAATGGGGACACTTGCTTGCCATCATGTGTAAAATGGGGACACTTGCCTGCCATCGTGTAAAATGGGGAAACTTGCCTGCCGTATTGTGTAAAATGGGGATTCTTTCCTGCCGTAATGTGTAAAATGGGGAAACTTGCCTGCCATACTGTGTAAAATGAGGACACTTGCCTGCCGTACTGTGTAAAATGGAGACTCTTGTCTGCCATATTGTGTAAAATGGGGACACTTGCCTGCCGTAATGTGTAAAATGGGGACACTTGCCTGCCGTATTGTGGAAAATGGGGACTCTTGCCTGCCGTAATGTGGAAAATGGGGATTTAATGTATCAAGGGCATTGCGGTGTATGGCATAATATATATTTTTTTATTTTTTTCCTGTGCTCACTGTGGTCTGTTGGTGTAAGGTCAAAAACTGGGGTGTAAGGTAGTCTTTTCAGACGAGGCCTCGCCCATTTTACAGAGACCACGCTCATTTTATCGAGGTCACGCCCCCTTTGTCAAGAGCGCTCGCTACCTTTTTCTTTTTATATCGGGGGGGGGGGGCAGCGCATTTTTTTGTTATGTCAATGTGGAGGGTGGGGGGGGGGCATTTTTAAATCTCGCACTGGGAGCCAAATTGGCTAGAAACAGCCCTGATTATTAGAAGTAAAGGGCCCTACACAGTACACACTGGCCGATTTTTTGAAAGATATGAACGATCTCGTTCATAAATGAACGAGAACTCGTTCATATCTTTCAGTGTGGAGACTCCTGCGATGAACGATGCGCGGCCCCGCGCTCGTTCATCGCTGGTCTCCCGTCGGCTGTGCATGCAGGCCAATATGGACGATCTCGTCCATATTTGCCTGCACTTCAATGCAGCCGCGTGACGGGGGGAGTGAAGAAACTTCACTCCCCCCGTCACTGCCCCCCCGCCGCCGGGTCGCTCGTCGGCCGTATCCGCCGTCGGGCAGCTCGGCGGCGGGTCGGCCAGTGAGTAGGGCCCTTAGCTTCTATCAGATACAGAGAGCTTATCAGACAGCTGTCCATCGGGGCTCAGAGAACTGTGACAGCAGCCCATGCACTGACAGACAGGATAATTAAGGAGAGTGAACTACTCAGATGAACTTCGTTCTGATTCCAAAATGTAAGGCACAGTTTAACCCTGCAGTTGCTGGTTGACAAAAGAACAAGTGGAATGAAAGTTCAAAGTTCAGTTTGTCTCTTGATCATATTGTTCTTATACAGGTTGAGTAACCCTTATCCAAAATTCAAAATCCCACATTTTTGGTTCCCCTACTGAGATAATGACACACACACACACACACACACACACACACACGCACGCACGCACGCACACACACACACACACATATATATATATACATATACATATTATATATCTATATAATATATCTATATATACACATAATATATTTTATATATATATATATATATATATATATATGTCATTATCTCAGTAAGGGACCCAAAAATGTGGGATTTAGAATTTTGGATAAGGGATACTCAACCTGTAATATAAGGATCATCCGGAGAGAAAAAAAATCTTTCCATCTGTTATAAATTCCACGGAGCTCAATTTAAGACGCTTACATGCTCTCCCGCAGCTTCACACATGGAATATTATGCACGAGCGACATGGAATAAACATTACCTGAGCAATACGCCTAACATCAACAGGAGACGGCCCGTGGCTGGATCCCCCTATCACCGCACATTGCATGATCGTGTACAAGGCAGCACACCTGTGCATTGTAAACGCAGACAATGTGTTATGGGACTGGCATTTGTGGTGCATGAGGCCCAGTCACAGGTACGGATATGTCTGTCTGGTGTTTCAGTAGGCTGAGAATCAGTCGTGGCATGTGGATAAATATGCCGACGCTCTTGCTGAAAAAGAAACATGAATCGGGACCAGTGTGCGATTTGCCTGTGTAAGAAAGAAAAGATTATGAGTATATACTGTCAGTCAATGTACTGCTTACACTGCTGTATACAAAATAGACTGTACACACTGGTTGGTGCTTGCTGATTGGCTTATTGGCTAACGGCTTGCACATTTTCTAGCCAATGAGTATCGATTAGCAGATTACTTCGTCCATCTGTCTCTATTGCAGATATTAGAGAAACCGAATGATTGCCGTAAGAAATTAGGTATATTAAACCTGTTATTTGCATACAGTAATAGCCACATTCTTCCCCAGAGGTCAACTTTGTTTCTAGATAATAAAAATACCTTTATATAATATAAACTTTTATATGAAATAACTGTTATGGGGTGGTCTTCAGTATGCTGAATGTCGGGATCCCGGCGCACAGTATACCGGCGCCGGAATCCCGACACCAGGCATACCGACAGATATTCTCCCTTGTGAGGGTCCACGACCCCCCTGGAGGGAGAATAAATAGCATGGCACGCGTAGCGCACCACCGTGCCCGCAGCGTGGCGAGCGCAGCAAGCCCGCAAGGGGCTCATTTGCGCTCACCACGCTGTCGGTATGCCGGCGGTCGGGCTCCCGGCATACCATGCTACACCCTATAAGAGGGCCCATTGTTTTCCAGCTGTAACTGAGAGCTGCAGCCCTGCCCATGACAGAACCTGGAGAGCTCCTGGGGTGAGGGGCTTCCTGTTTATTCCAGCACTTTACGATCTGGCAAGCATAACCAAACTTGTTTTTTTATGAATTAAGATTGCAGATGGTCTCAATATTGTGGCAATAACGTAAATGAACCTCCCCGATCAGACCCTCCCTCCACAGACAGTCCTGCCTGGCTTCCAAATTGCTATGCAAAATCAGCATACAGCTTGCTAAAGATGTAGATCAGTACAGCATATGCTTCATGTTTGTTACTCAAAGGAAGTGTCAATCCCATACCAAGATGGCCGCCATCTGTGGTTCCGTGTATATGTGGCGCCATCTTGTCACTGTGTTAGAGCGCCACAGTGGAAGATAGATGTTTTTCACTTAGCTCCGTGAGACCTGCAATAGTACTGTGATTGATTACATGCAGCCATAGAGCATGGTTCCGCTTGCACAGCTACCTGCATACAATTAACAGCTGGTGACCTGCATGCCTCCACTCCATGACCAGTCTGAGTGTGTATAACTGTGTCTTAGGACATCCACTGGTGTTTACTTACACTCCGCCATTCCACCACCACCTGTTACACATATTGGTAGACATGGAAAGTCATGCATAGGCAAACGCACGGGAGGGGGGGGGGGGGTCCGGTTGCCTGGAAACCCCTCTCTTCTTGGCAAGTGGCTCAAATTATGACAATTGCAATGGTGTATAATACAATTTCTAGACCTGCTGCCAGGGCCGCCATCAGGGGGGTGCTGGGGGCACACGTGTCCTGGGGCCAACCTCTCGGACAGAGAGAGGAGGGCCCAGGATGCTCATGCAGCCACCTGCCCGCCTGCCACCGTCACTGCAGTTCCACGGTCGTCCCTGCTGTTCTGCCGCTGTCCTCCGACCCTCCAGCAGCTCTGTATTGAAAACTTCCCTCCCAAAAATGCCGCCGCCACAGAGGAGACTGTTATTCAAGATACTAGAGGAGCCCTCTAGTATCTTGAATAACTGTCTTCTCTGTGGTGGTGGCCATTTTGGGAGGGACGTTTTCAATACAGCTGCAGGAGGACGGAGGAGAGCAGCAGAACAGCGGGGATGGAGGCAGGCAGGCAGAGGCATCAGCATCCCGGGCCCTATGGACAACGCACATGTATGTATGTATGCATGCATGTGTGTGTATATAATACACACACACTCGTGTTAACTGGTGCAATTCTACAGTGGGGGGAAGGGGGGCCCTGCCTATTTTGTCAGTCCCGGGCCCCGCAATTTCTGTTGGCAGCCCTGCCTGCTGCCATATAATGCAGTTTAAGTTGCTGCACATGCCCAGGGGTAGAAGCTTCTTCTGCTTCTGAGGCCTCAGTGCACTGGACCAGAAAGTAGCTACCAGGAAGAAGAGACAGGAGCCTTACCATGAGGTGGGAGAATGTGTGTTTAGAAAGTGCAGCACTGGTTCTATTATGTTTGTGTATTTATTTATTACGGTATGTTTAACCTTTTCCTGACCACTTACATTGTCTTATTTATATTGAATATGTTTGATACAGCCTATACTATAGACCATCTATAGTGTCAAATATTAATATTGTATTCCATGTTCCGCAGAGTGGGAGATTGTGGATTGCATTTGGAAACCCCCCTCTAGAAATCCTGCGTTTGCCACTATCATGGGACAACTTTTTTGCTTTTTTAAAATTATTTAAATAAACTATAGCACCCCAGCCCATTGCTAAAAGCAATTGTGCAGTGTGGGGCTGGGGAACAAAGTACCCTGCATAGTCCCTGGTGCTGTGTAAATTGAAAAAATAATAAGTTTGCAGAGGCTCTAAACTAGAGGTGTGCAGTTCGGTTTTCCTGAAATACAAACACACCCCTGTCTGTGTGCCCCTCCCCTTTAGAATGTAAGTTCTCACGAGCAGGACCCTCTACCCCTCATGTGCTTATCCTTCTCTTACTTATACCCAGGGGTTAAAGTGAGCCGGAACGGGGCGGAACTGCATTCCGTCAGTTCCACTTGGGGACGGAACGCAGTTCCGCCTCCTCCGGCTCGGAACGCAGTTCCGCCTCCTCTGGCTCACCTAACCCGATGTGTGCCTGGCGCCGCAGGGAAATGCCGGGCGCCCGCTGAGATTGTGTTACCAGCGGGCGCCCGGCTCTCTTTCTACAGCGGAAGCCGGAGGCAGGAGCTCACTACTGAGCTCCGGCTTCCGGCTCTGTCAGTGCGCGCTATGGGAGAGACGTCATTACGTCTCTCCCATAGTGCCGAGGAGCGGATGCCGAAAGGACTGCAGCGGTCGGACGCGGGAGCGGGACTTGGTGAATATTGTGTTTGTTTTTTTATTATGTTTCTACTTGGGGCAAACTAAAAGGGGGCTAACTATTGGGGGTCATTACTAGTGGGGGGCATGACTACTGGGGGCAAACAACAGGGGAGCAAACTACAAGGGGGCATTACTATTGGCAGGGGGTCATTACTACTGGGGGGCATTACTACAGGGCGGCTAAATTACAGGGTGGCTAACTACATGGGGCTTGTCACGATCTAGGTAATTCCTTATCAGTATTTACCTTCCAAATGCCTCCTGAGACTGTCCCAGTGTTCCAAGCCTGGATTCCATCTGCATTGTCTGTGTGCAGCATGCTGCATCTCATTGTCTCAAATCTCTTTACTGTGATTCTGGCAGCTTCATGGTTAAAGCTCACATTCAAGTTACAAACAATCTTTCCCTCCAAAAGCTACCATGGGCGCAGCCATGTTTTCCTAATCACATGTTACCTTTCAGCCTATCAGCTGCACTCTGCTCTCAGCCTGATTACACAGCAGCTGCACTCTGGTCTCTGGTTAATCAGCCAGCCAATCCCTGCTTCCCAGCAGGTATAAATATCCTGTTCCTGGGGTGGAAAGATGTCAGTGCTTCAATTGTCTTCAGTGATTCCAGTGTGCAGTTCTCCCATGGACTTTCTCTGCAGTACAGCCTGACTCCCTGGTGATTACACTCTGCAGTGTAACCCGACACTCCAGTGATTAACCCTCTACAGTCTACCCTGATTTACCTGTGTCTGAACTCCGGCTTTCCAGCAGCCATTCTCCAGATTCTTCTACAGCTCTCCAGCGATCCCCAGCATCACTTCATGCTTCACCTGTGCTTCTAAGTACAATAGTGCATTTCTATCTGCGAACCCCAGCTTCACTCAAAGCTTACCAACGATCCCAAAGTTACCATCGGTGTTCCGTCATCGATTCCAAGTCACCATCGGTGTTCCGTCATCGATCCCAAGTATTTCTCTGAACTGTGTTTCCTATTACCAGTACCAAGTCATCAGTATTCCTCTGAACTGTGTTTAATAAAACCTTTGAACTTTCCCTTGTTGTCGTGGTCACGCCTTCGGGCATTTGTTCTAAAGGTTCCCTGCATGTCCAAGAACCCTGTACTGCCTCCCAGGTACACATATATACCTCAGCCCCTACAACTGAGGCTTCCCCCTGGTCAGCACCAGCCCTCAGTTGTGACAGGGCTAAACTACTGGGGGCATTACTACTGGGAGGCTAAACTACAGGGGGGCTAAACTACATGGTGCAAACTACATGAGGTCTAAACTACAGGGAGGCTAATCTACTGGGGGCATAACTATAGGGGTTAAACTACTGGGGGAATTAACACGGCGGCTAAACTAAATGGGGGTAAACTACAGGGGTCATAACTGTAGGGGCATTACGAATGGGGGATAAACAACTCGGGCATAACTACAGGGGCATAACTGCAGGGGGCTAAATGACTGGGGTCACTATCATTGAAGGCATTACTACTGAGGGCACTACTAATGAGGGCATTGTAAAGGGGGCACTTCATAAGGGGCACTACTACTGGGGGCATTGCATAAGGGGCACCACTACTATGGGCTTTATGTAAGGGGCACTACCACTGTGGGCACTACCAGTACAGTGGGCATTGCATAAGAGGAACTAGAACTGTGGGCATTGTATAAGGGGTGCTACTACTGTGGGCATTATATAAGGGGTGCTACTGCTGTGGGCATTATGTGTATTAGGGGTGCTACTGCTGTAGGCATTATGTGTATTAGGGGTGCTACTACTGTGGGCATTATGTGTATAGGGTGTGCTACTACTGTCGCCTTTGTGTATAAGGGAACTAGTGTGTGTCATAACATGAAAAAGGGATACTAGTATGTGGTGTAATGTGATTAAGATTGTGCTACTGTGTGGCATAATTTTAATTGGGGATTCTATTGTGTGACCACGGCACCGGGGGGGGGGGGGGTTAGTTCCACCGCCTCTCTGGGACCACTTTAAGCACTGCTTATACCATCTTCAACGGCACCAAATCCCACGGTTTTCTGCTACCCTGATACTTTTGTCAGTGTCATCTGCTGGTGTAGCTCTGTTTATTTCCCTTTACTTGTCCTATATTGTCTTCATCTGTAAGTCACTATTTTCCTGTTTTGATTATAATGTTTATGTATGCTGGGCGCTGCGGAACCCTTGTGGGATAATAATAATAATAACACCCAAAATTAGAGGCTCCCAGTCGAATCGAGTCCCAGTTCGAAATCACTTTGGGGTGCTGACTGGAACCGAGTCCTAGCTTGGATCTGCTGTTAGTTCGGAACTCGGATTTAAAAACCGTACTCGGGTTCTGAATTGCATATAAACAGGTCCAAATGACACGATTTTAGCTGTTTTATTGATTTTAATCAGATTTTTTTTATCGATGTTTATCGATTTTTTTTTAAATTAGATTTTAAAGTAATCCAAAGCAGAACTAAAAACTGAATTCGAACAAAAACACTTAAGGGTATTTTTGCCAAAACCAAAAGACGATGGTGAATTACAGTATAACCAAAACCCCCGGGGTTCCGCGCACATCTCTACTCTAAACACAGATCTTCTCTTTATCAATGAGAATTATAACTATCTTACCTCTTCCAGTTGGTGAGAACCGAACAATGACACTGTGGCAGTGTGGCACTGTCCAAGGAGGTAGTGCAGCTTGGAGGGAGCTTGGGGTGGGAGCAGCCAGCGAGAGCAAGAAGCCTACATAAACTTCCAAGCTAAGTACTTATGGAATAGAAGACAGCAGAAGGTAAGGTGATTACATATTTATGATTTGGGTATATTTGGATTATAAAGTATATATGAAGCTGATGTCATATAAATGGCATCTGGCGGGATCTGATGTCATGAAAGGGGCATATGGAGGGATCTGATGTCATTAAAGGGGCATAAGGTGGGATCCGATGGCACATTAGGGGCATGTGGGGGAGTGTATGGGCCATATTTATCATTTACTATCATTAGTTTTCCTTGTGAGTTGTATTTCCTCCCGCATATTTTGCTTTTGCAATTTATGTTTTGCACATTATCCCTACATAAGGGGGACCGCATAGGCAAACGCAAGGGTGAGGGGTGAGGTGGGGGGGAAGGGGGGGGGGGGGGTTAGGTGGCCAGGAAACCCCCCTCCTCTTGGTAAGTGTCTCAAATTATGACAACAATAGTAATGGTATTTAATATGGTTACTAGAGCTGCCGCTGCATTATGCAGTGTAAGGGACAGAGCAGAGCTGCTGCACATGCCCAGCGGAAGCAGCTTCCTCTACTAAGTTTGCTGTGTGTGTGGATCCAAGTCCTCAATCAGTGCCCTGGACCAGAGAGATCAGCTGTTAGGAAGAAGAGACAGGAGCCTTACCATGAGGTGGAAGAATGTGTACTTAGAAAGTGCAGTAGTGGTTCTATTATATTTGTGCATTTATTTATTATGTGATGTTTAACCTTTTCCTGACCACTAATTTATATTATTTAAATGTTTGATACAGCCTATACTATAGACCATCTATAGCGTTAAATATTAAAACTGTATTCCATACAGTATCCAGTGTATAAAAAGATCAATATTTACATTAATGTCCAGGGTCGTTACTAGGTTCTTCTACCATTCCCCAAGACCCCTGCACTTGCTCCAATGTTCCAGGAGATCGTGGACTGCATTTGGTAACCCCCTTTTGAAATCCTGCGTTTGCCACTGGGATCCATCCACAGATGCTTCATCAGAAAACTGTCAACTGTATTTCTGAAATGTATTACTAATAAACAAAGCATTATTCCAATTTGAACAATATAACCTAACATTCAATGTATACTGTAGAGCGTGTTACAAATTATTGTAGCAGGTACAATAAATCCGGTTTTCAATATTTTTAACCAACAGAAATATTGTTTGTGCACATAAACTCAGGGTATCCTGATGATCGATCAACAGTCAACAGGTCAACACCATATGGTGGACAGGTCTAAAAGGTCAACAGATGAAAGGTCAACAGTGCTTGAGGTCAACAGGTTCAAAATGTCGATCAAAGGGAACCCGCATTGGGACAGGTTTGTACTGATGGTGGTCACATAACATGAACTATACAAGATTTGTCACCAAAAATCCAAAAACATACGCTGGCTATTTGTGTGTTGACCAAACTCAGTGTCTTATTACTGTCGTGGCTTGACATCACTTTTGGCTTAATAACTATTGCAGATTAACAAGTATTCCGTTTTTCGGGCTTTAAACTCAATCACATTAGAAAATTGCTGGGTTATTAAGTTATAAGCCGTCTATTCATTTATTGTGCTGGACATTAACTATACACTTTAAGCTAGCTTATCAACTAAAAACAAAGACACGGACACAACTGCGTTGGATTAAATGGTCATTGAATTTATTAATTGGAATGACCTCAACTCGTAGTGGGTGGCCAGGAAGATGCTACCACTAACCAGCTCTAGTCACAGATCTTACAAAATGGCTGCGACTAAACGCCCCAACTAAAATGGGTACGACTGGAACGCCCTATCTATAAATATGTATATCAGCATAACCTGTGTTGTGAAGGTCTCACCACCCCTTCCTATAGCACAGTGAGGACGCTCCCCAAGGAAGCGCCCATCGCCCCCCACACAGGGGTAGGACACACTCGCCGTCCTTCAAAAGGGGTAAGTGCCCCACAACACCACTTATGCTACACGTGACCGCTGGCCAGTAGCGCCTTCCCGCCCACTAAGTCTGAAATAAAGATAATTGTAAGCCAAATTGAAAAGAGCCAATTAAAGAGCTAAATTAAAGAGCCAATAGGGTGTGTGGGTGGGCATCCAACCGACAAGAGGAAGAACTTCTGGAAGCTTCTACTCTACATGCACTAAATCACCACCCCTACACTCACTGATAGGCTGGTCCTAACGAATTACAACTCACTCAGAAACTTTGATTTGTCTAGCAACAGATGACAACTTCAACCAATCACAAAAATGTAAGAGCCTTATATAGATTTCGTGCCTAGCCAGACACTCTCCTTATCTTACCACCACAAGGTTATCGGTAGACATAGCGTAAGACTGGGAATTGGGAGGGCCACCATAGCAAGCTGATTGGTGAAGGTCAGATGGTCCTCAAAATATTTTCTGCCTGGAACTGCTGTCTGGCTAACAACCAGATTTACTTCCGAAGTGCAGATTTTTTAACTTTTCTCATGACATAAAATGTATTCGCAAAATTCTATAGATTACTCCTTTTGCCACTATTCCCATAGAAAATTCTAGGATCCAAACTCTAAATTTGCTGCCATGCAGTCCTGGACTAAAGCAGAGCATTGAATATGCTTCCTGGTTGGTATTGTGGTTTTTGAGACTGTTGTACCCCTTATGCACACCCTCCTGTAGCCGTCACCCTCACAGAAGGTACACTTCGCTTCCATAGAAACATAGGATTTGACGGCAGATAAGAACCACTTGGCCTATCTAGTCTGCCCATTTTTTTATCCTTTAGGTAATCTCAACCCTTTTTGAACCTTAATTCTTTGTAAGGATATTCCTCACTCAGGAAAGCCATACAAATCCACTGATATCTAATTATGGACCCTAGGACACTTCAGTAAAGCTTTACTTTTGCTTTGATGAAGAGTTTTTGATTCTTGGGGCTTGTTCAAAAAAATCAGATTTATGAAGGCGACTTCTCCATCCGTGCTGTTACTTGGATTCCAAAGCTCTCTCCTAATCCAGCAGCTACTATTCGTGTACTGGGAAAATTCTACTTTTCAGCACATCTTTAACGACACCACAGATTAGACTGTTAAACAACTGTCGCTGTGCATTTCCTGGCTGATTCTCAATTTGGCTGCTGTCTTCTGAATGTTTTATAATATTCCTAATAGTCGATTAGGAATTTTTACTGATTTTTTTTTGTTGCAATTTCCATCTTTGGAAAAGATAATTATTAGTATGCTCTCTCTCATGTGGGATGCAGTCATTATGTCGGCAGTCATTACGTCATCACAATGCCAACAATTATGGTGTCATGTTGACATCTGTAGAATGTTGACATGTTCACAGTGTTGACATGTGAAATCCAAAATGTCTGTTCTTTATGTTGTGATGGTCATGGGCGTGTAACTAGAGTTCCGCACTGCTGAGTTATGACTTTGGGGAAGGGAAGTCAGTTTTAAAAGAATCTTGCACCCAGCGTGGGGCTTTTGCCAGTGCAGATACTAATGAGGATTGTGGCTGTCAAAGGAGTGGGCGGAGCAATGCTGAAGTCGCATTATTGCTATGGAAACTCTTATTTTCATAAGAGTGGCTTCCGTGGCAACTGCAAAACACGTTATTTGTATATGACTAAAAATCAACCCCTATATGGTCTATGCCCACAGAATTCCAGCCAGAATTTAATTTACATCCAACATCCAACATTCTCTACCTCTCAACTAGCAAGACAGTGGTGCATCCCTGTGACTCTCATAGCTTGGGAGTACTCACCCAATGTCAACTGCAATAAAGACGTTTCACTTCAAACAACACTACCTATTTCTAGTATTGGTGCCGGCTGAACAAAACTATAGTAGTTATACTGTACCCTTTTTCTGCTTTTAAAAACCTGCACCAGATGCGTTTCAGTGTTGGCAAGATTGTGTTCTCCAACACTGTAGGTGTCCTTGGTTTGGTAATGCCATGGATCCGCCAACTGGAAAGAGGTGGTGTGTTGGGTTCAAATTACATTCTACCTCCAGTTACACTTTAAGATATATAATAAAATTCCATGACGATTCTGAGGAGATGATTCTAACTCCAATATTTTGACTCGACTATAACGCCAATATATTTACTCCACTATAACTCTAGTATATTTACTCTATTATAACTCCAATATATTTACTCCACTATAACTCCACTATATTAACTCCAGTATAACTCCAATATATTTACTCCAAAATATTTACTCCACTATAACTCCAATATATTTACTCTATTATAACTCCAATATATTTACTCCACTATAACTCCACTATATTAACTCCAGTATAACTCCAATATATTTACTCCAATATAACTCCAATATATTTACTCCATGATAAATAACTCCAATATATTTATTCCAGTATAACTCCAATATATTTACTTCACTATAACTCCAATATATATACTCCAGTATAACTCCAATATATTTACTCCATGATAACTCCAATACAGTATATTTACTCCAATATAACTCCAGTATATTTTCTCCACTATAACTCCAATATATTTACTCCAATATAACTCCAATATATGTACTCCATTATAACTCCAATATATTTATTCCACTATAGCTCCAATATATTTACTCCAATATAACTCCAATATATTTACTCCAATATATTTACTCCAATGTAACTCCAATATATTTACTCCAATATACTTACTCCAATATAACTCCAATATATTTATTTTTATGTTTATTTTACTTACTTGAGATTTGATTTCTTTTCTCCCCAGACCAGGGACGTGCAGTCAGGGGAGGCAGGGGAGGCAGTGCCTCCCCTGTCATTACTGATTAAAATAATATAAAGAAGATACTTATGACACATATTCTGTGTTATAAAGTATTTGCTTTATATTATCCTAATCATCCCAGTCCTGTGTAAAGTGTTTGGGAGGCACCGATCGTGGTGCCTCCCTGTCAGATAGGGAAAAGTATGGGGGCGGGCGCGGGCGCGGGCCTAGCAATGGGCATTAAAAGCCCATTGAAAAATTATGGGAAAGCGGCACCATTAGTGGTGCCGCTTTCACACAGGGACGTGCTTTCAACCTATGAAAGCACGTCCCCTGTCAGTCAGGCCACAGTGATTGGCCAGCGGATCTGTCACTGGATCCGCTGTCAATCACTGTTGTGGGCGCGGCGGAGGTGCGGGCGTCGACGTGGGTGCTGGCGGCGTGGGTGCGGGCGGCGTGGTTGCGGCTGTGCGGGCGGCGTGAGTGCGGGCGGCGGTGCAGAGTTTGAGCAGCGGAGCGGTAAGCCATTTCAAAAATGGCGCCTCAGCGTCATTTTTTAAATTCAAGATGGCCGCTGCGAGCCAATCACGGCTCGCCGCGTCATCGCTCCGCCCCCTCTGGCTGACTTATATAAGTCAGCGCGAGGGAGCGGCTGTCAGTCCGACGGCGGAGGAGGAGCGGAGAAGAGCTCCTGAAGGTTGAAGACGCCGGAAGTCCTGGATGGGCGGCGGCTATGCAAAAGAGCTTAGCAGCCGCCGCCCACCAGGTGAAGACGCTGGAAGCCCTAGGGAAGGCGGCGGCCATGCAAAAGAGCTTTAAGGCCGCCGCCCACAGGTGAAGACTTCAGAGGAAGACGCTGGAAGCCCTGGGAAGGTGGCGCCCCCCCAGGTGAAGACGCCTGAAGCCCTGGGGAAGCGGCGGCCATGCAAAAGAGCTTAAAGGCCGCCGCCCCCAGGTGAAGACCCTGTGCAATAAAACTTATTTTTTAAGACTGTGTGGTGTTTTTATTTTAATATTTTCTTTACAGGTGGGCAACAGGTGCCAGCAGACCATTTATGTCCGGGCATGCTGGCACTTGTGGTTCTCCAAGTGCCAGCATGCTGGGGCAGGCTTGCTGGGACCTGTAGGCCACCTGTAAAGAACAATATTACTATTCTTTACAGGCGGACAACAGGTGCCAGCGGGCCCATTATGTCCGGGCATGCTGGCACTCCTGGGGCAGGCTTGCTGGGATCTGTAGGCCACCTGTAAAGAACAATTTTAACAATGAACCCCGCACCCACCTCCACCAGTGCTGGTTATTGCTCGGGAGGGGGACCCCATGTTTATTTTTTGGGGTCCCCACTTCTGAGGAATTCCAGCCCTGGGCTGACTAGCTTGGGGGGGGGGGGGGGTAGATTAATGCTATGGCAGGGGGACCCCATACCGAGTGTCTCTCCTGCTATGGCATTACCCCCCCTGGCTGGTTCTGCCTGGTGCTGGTTTTACAAATTGAGGGGGGGGGGGGGGGCACGCTTTTTTCCCCTTCCCTCTATGGGGGGGGGGGGGGGGGATGTTAGCTGCTTGTGCCTCCCCAGCCACTGACCTCACCGCACGCCACTGCCCCAGACATATGCAAACTTAGTATGCATATTACATAAAATATTGTTTCACATTTTCCTTATAACAGAGCCTCCATTTAAACACAAAGAATTCTAATATATCCAGTGCATCACTCCGGCATAATCAGCGGAACCATATGTTCTCAAAATTCGAATACAATTATATCATTATGAAGCTACCCGACTATAATGTTCTTTCATTGGGGGTAATTCCAAGTTGATCGCAGCAGGAATTTTGTTAGCAGTTGGGCAAAACCATGTGCACTGCAGGGGAGGCAGATTTAACACGTGCAGAGAGAGTTAGATTTGGGTGTGGTGTGTTCAATATCCAATCTAATTTGCAGTGTAAAAATAAAGCAGCCAGTATTTACCCTGCACAGAAACAAAACAACCCACCCAAATCTAACTCTTTCTGCACATGTTATATCTGCATCCCCTGCAGTGCCCATGGTTTTGCCCAACTGCTAACAGAATTCCTGCTGCGATCAACTTGGAATTACCCCCATTGTTCTTTTTTAAGTGCAAAATTAGTCTGAGTTAGTTTTTAAGAACACTTACATGTCCTGCTGCTTCCGTTACATAACCTTCATGTACCCTCATTAGTTTCATTTTCTGCATGAATAACTTTATTTTTGTTTACTTATTTGTCCTTTGGACTAAATTGAGTTGTTACATGGGTTTTACTTACTTATAGAATATTTTGAGAATTTCATCTCCAGACATTACCTTTGTGTTAATCCTCTATATTTCAAGTACTGCCTGCCTGGACCTCACTGGGAAAGTTCTAGCATGTCTAGTGTTCTCCAGACAAGGTCAAGGTTAGTAGTCTTTTGGTTTTATAGTGTTGTGTTGGCATTTTGGTTCTCTTTCTTCTCCCACATTCTTTTGATGTTGTTTTTTGGTTAGCTCTATGTGTTTGGTGGCTACATCGCCCCCTAGATGTGAGATATTGTTGAACACCTTTGAATTCAGTTCCATAATCAAGATCCAATTTAAAACCTTCTGCTATGTATTCCCAAAATTATATATTGTATGGGGCCTCTCCAGTATGAAACTTACCTCCTCATAAATACCAATCATATTTATCGGGCATGACTGCTGCTTTATGTAACCATTAGGGATGACTGGTCCTTCTCAAAGCCAGGCTGACACTGTGTTATCAAATTATTTTCTGCAATATGCTTCAGAATGTTAAAAGAAAGATACCATGACATAGTACTAATTATGTGATACACGAGAATGCACATACATTATTCATAGCTGCCTGGAATATAGTGAAGGAAAGGAAAATATGTCACTAAACGTGAAGATAGCGGTAAATGTAATTTAAAAAGAAAAATCCTAAACATTCCTTAGTGGATAACTGTTGAGACTGTCTATAAATTCCACTAAGACGTCATACCAGTAAAAAAGTAAGACCTTAGAACAGTGGATCCCCACCATGGTCATCAAAGCACACCAGGATATCCAAACTTGAGCACAATTGACAGTACCTCAGTTAGGGGCAGATGTATTAAGCCTGGAGAAGTGATAAAGCAGTGCAAGGTGATCATTTTCCTTGTACCCATGCTCATATATCCCTTAATTATTATTTATGCTTGGCATTTTCTTACTTTTAATTCTATAAACCTGTTCTAAGCCCACCTACGGCCAACAGAACTGGTTGAGAGACACCTACCTGAGTCATCATCTATTGATCCATACTTATTGGAGAACCAACAGGAATTCTCTTTAGTACAGGAAATAGTTTGGCATAATTGAGTCTCCTTACGTATTCTGCAATCTCAATTCCAACTACAAGATTGATACATTGAACACAATACCCACAACAATTACTTGCTGTAACTGCTTATATCATATATGAATTTCGGGTGTAGTATGGTATGCCGACGGTCGGGCTCCCGGCGACCAGCATACCGGCGCCGGGAGCCCGACCGCCGGCATACCGACAGTGTGGCAAGCGCAAATGAGCCCCTTGCGGGCACGGTGGCGCGCTACGCGTGCCACGCTATTTTATTCTCCCTCCAGGGGGGTTGTGGACCCCCACGAGGGACAATAAGTGTCGGTATGCCGGCTGTCGGGATTCCTGCGCCGGTATACTGTGCGCCGGGATCCCGATCGCCGGCATACTGAAGACCACCCATGAATTTCAAATACCCCAATCCTTACCGTTAATGACCTGTAGCACGGTACGCACAGAGAGGGTCATTCCAAATTGATCGCCGCAGAACGGCAACAAAAAAATATTGTGCAGTCTCTGAGTAGCTTCAGACCTACTCAGCACTTGCGATCACTTCAGACCATTCAGTTCCAGATTTGACGTCACAAACACGCCCTGCGTTCTGCCGGCCAAGCCTGCGTTTTTCCTGCCATGCCTGCGTTTTTTCGAGCACTCCCTGAAAACGGCCAGTTGACACCCAGAAACGCCCACTTCATGTCAATCACTCTGCTGTGGCCATTGCGACTGAAAAGCTTCGCTAGGCCTTGTGTAAAAATACATCAGCCGTTGTGAAAGTACTTCGCGCATGCACACTGCGCCGCATACGCATGCGCAGAAGTGCCAGTATTTTACTTGATTGCAGCGCAGCAAACATTTTCAGCTAGCGATCAACTCGGAATGACTCCCAGAGTGCAGTATTTTCCCAGAGAGAGAAATATATGAAGAAGTTCCCATGAACGTGACAGAAGATCATTGATACCAATTATAACTCCAATTAATGAGACATACTAGATGCAGAATAATTGTGCTATACAAATAGCACGGTATTTATATTATGGGTCACATACTTATGTCAATTACATGTCATCAGAAACCAGGGACTGAACATTTCCCAAGACCACTACATATATATTTTAGCTCCGCAATCCTCAGTGGGGTTTCATTCTTGAACTCAGACCCAGCTATATGTTGAGACCAGGTGGGCTCACCAAAACATATAATAATATTTCAATCTATGTACACCAGCTCCCTGCTTCTATAGTACTCATCATCACCACCACAGATTGCTCGGACCAGCGTCAGAACATTTCAGCATCATGAATACACAAGCTATGACTTGTTTTAATACATAATTCTGTTACTTAGTAACTATTGTATGCACGGTGACGACATGCAGTCATATAGCCGACGTCACTATGTCCGCATTAATAATTTAGACACCGAAATATTGACATTTATGATGTCATAATGTTTAAAATGTTGATTATATATGTCGACACCTGGAAATGTCAGCAGGAGCAAAATGTCAAAACATGGCATGTCGACACAGTGAAAATGTTGACATTAGGGTTATGTGTAGGACAGTGCTGTAACTAGACATTTTAGCGCTGTGTGCAAGAAACAGCATCAGCGCCCCCCCCCCCCCCCCATATTTAAAACAGAGCCAGTGCATGCCGTAGGTGCGTGGCAAAAATATAGGAGCGTGGCTTTATGGGGAAGGGGCGTGGCCACAACATAATACCAATTCATATTATGCTGAACAGTAGTCTCCATTATTCAAATTATGCTGCACAGTAGTGCCACTTACACACATTACACCAGGTAGAGCCCGTCACACAAAACGGCAGGCGGAGCTGCATTTTACACATTCCAGCAGGTAGAGTCCTCCTTTTTACACATAACAGCAGCAGAGTCCCCCTTTTTACACATTATGGCAGCAGAGCCCCTTTTTACACATTGCGGCAGATATAAGTATTTTCGAAATAATATAACTTACAAGTGCCTCCAGGAAGAGGACCAGGCAATGGGCTGTAGATATAGGATTCAGCAGCCAGTGTAGGGACTGAGGCAGTCGGAGGTTACAGCAGCACAACTGCAGCACAAGAACACAACCCACGAATCGTTGGTCTTTGAAAGGGCGAAGCCAAATTCTGGAGGGGGTGGGGCTTAAATAGCAGCCTGCGGCTCTGGCTTCTTTACATAAAAAAAGATCAGACCCCCCCTCCCGTGTGCAGGGCAGTGCTGCAGTGGCGGGAGGTGGGCGGCAATGAGAGAGAGTGGGCAGCGGCCATACGGGTGCTGCTGCCAGATGGTGCTCTCACGGTTGTGCTGTGTGCAAGGCACCACTGGCACACACCTAGTTACGGCCCTGGTGTAGGAGTTTGTGTTAGGTGTTAGGGTTAAGGTTAGTTTTAGGGGTTAAGGGTAGTGTTAGGGGTTAGGGCTATGTGTAATGTAATAATCAGGTAAGTAGTAAGTTAAGATAGATATAACTCTGTGATTCCCAGGTAAGTACTTATTTACTTTTAATTATACCTTGTCTTATTCTCCCTTCTAGCTTTCTTTAATGCTTCAATCTTCACAGAGAGACGAGGAAGAATTTCACCCGGATACCTTGCCTGAATTTTATTAACTTTTGTCCCTTTCTTAAGGAGTTAGTGAGTAGAAGAACTCACAATCACAAGATATTCAAATGAAATTACAATACTGAAATACAGTGCAACTTGTACATTCAACACAATGAAAAGAACATATTTTATTTTACTGGAACACGTAGTCGCTGTGTCTCTTCTTCACTTTAACCGAATGAACCTAGCTATAATGGGTATAGTACTATTTCTTTAAGATTCACACTATGCACTGTTCACTGTGCAATAAACACTCTGATAATATTAAACTGAACTAGACTAATAGTAATATCACCTTTCAAAGTCACACAGTTACTATTGCAGTCTATCTGAGTACTCTTTCCTCACTCTCTACCTCATTGGTGCACATATAAGAATCCTGTCCTACTGGTACCAGTGAGATTTGTTGAGTCTCTTTTAGATAAATATGATATGTCTCTGAGACAAATGGGGCAATATCACGTCCTGAGAGATTAGATTCCCCTGTTTTGTGTCACTTGCTGCCTCTCACTAAACATGCAGTAAACTCCTCAGGGAAGATGAGACTTAAGACAAATTTATAACGGCATTTTATAATCCAGTAGTATTATAATCCTGTTTGATCCTTACAGAGGCCCTCATTCCGAGTTGTTTGCTCGGTAATTTTCTTCGCATCGCAGCGATTTTTCCGCTAATTGCGCATGCGCAATGTTCGCACTGCGACTGCGCCAAGTAAATTTGCTATGAAGATTGGTATTTTACTCACGGCATTACGAGGTTTTTTCTTCGTTCTGGTGATCGGAGTGTGATTGACAGGAAGTGGGTGTTTCTGGGCGGAAACTGGCCGTTTTAAGGGTGTGTGTGAAAAAACGCTGCCGTTTCTGGGAAAAATGCGGGAGTGGCTGTAGAAACGGGGGAGTGTCTGGGCGAACGCTGGGTGTGTTTGTGACGTCAAACCAGGAACGGCAAGCACTGAACTGATCGCACTGGAAGAGTAAGTCTCGAGCTACTCAGAAACTGCACAGAACAATCTTTTCGCAATATTGCGAATACTTCGTTCGCAATTCTGCTAAGCTAAGATACACTCCCAGAGGGCGGCAGCTTAGCGTGTGCAATGCTGCGAAAAGCGGCTAGCGAGCGAACAACTCCGAATGAGGGCCTGAGAGTGGAATATCAGAGCCATGTATCTATCTAGAGTTCACTGACTAACACTGTCAATCACTGTTCCTTCCTGTTTGTGTGAATGCTGCAGTTTACTTGTGAACTCAACCTCAGCTGCTGCAAATGTATTACCAAAGTCTTATGCCTGAGAAAACTAATATCCACGTAGCAGCAGGGGCGTAGGGAGGGCAGTTCCGGTGGACATAGGCGTGCGCACGGAGGGTGCCTGGTGCGCACAGGCACCCCCTAATGTCCGGCACCTCGCACGCTGCCTACTACAGCACAGTGATAGAATAGCCAAGCCTGCAGCCCATTGCTGTGCCTCCCCCTACCGCTGCGCCCGGCGCCCGCTAATAAATGATGACGGTGCTTAGTGTACTTTACGTGCCGGCGGCCTCACAGGGGGAAACTGAAGTCATCTGATGTGATTATATTAGTGATGAGCGGGTTCGGTTCCTCGGAATCCGAACCCGCCCGAACTTCAGTTTTTTTTACACGGGGCCGAGCGACTCGGATCTTCCCGCCTTGCTCGGTTAACCCGAGCGCGCCCGAACGTCATCATCCCGCTGTCGGATTCTCGCGAGGCTCGGATTCTATCGCGAGACTCGGATTCTATATAAGGAGCCGCGCGTCGCCGCCATTTTCACACGTGCATTGAGATTGATAGGGAGAGGACGTGGCTGGCGTCCTCTCCGTTTAGACTAGAGTACTAGAGAGAGACACTAATTTTGGGGAGCATATTATTAGGAGGAGTACTACTTGCTGCTGATAGTGTGACCAGTGACCACCAGTTTAATTAATCCGTTCTCTGCCTGAAAAAAAACGATACACAGTGTGACACAGTCACATACCATATCTGTGCTCAGCCCAGTGTGCTGCATCATATGTAATACTGTATATCATTACCTGACTGTGCTGAGTGCTCACTGCTCACACAGCTTAATTGTGGGGGAGACTGGGGAGCAGTTATAGCAGGAGTACATATTTTAAGCACAGTGCACACTTTTGCTGCCAGAGTGCCACTGCCAGTGTGACTGACCAGTGACCACTGACCACCAGTATTGTGATTGTCTGCTGACCACCAGTATATTGTGATTGTCTGCCTGAAAAAGTTAAACACTCGTCGTGTGGTGTTTTTATAAACGCATTCTGCAGACAGTGTCCAGCAGGTCCGTCATTACATAATATATACCTGTCCGGCTGCAGTACTAGTGTGATATATATATATATTTTAATTTTATCTCATTATCATCCAGTCTATATTAGCAGCAGACACAGTACGGTAGTCCACGGCTGTAGCTACCTCTGTGTCGGCAGTCGCTCGTCCATCCATAATTGTATACCACCTACCCGTGGTTTTTTTTTCTTTTCTATCATCTTGATACTAGTAGCTTACTTTAGGAGTCTGCAGTGCTGACAGACAGTGTCCAGCAGGTCCGTCATTACATAATATATACCTGTCCGGCTGCAGTACTAGTGTGATATATATATATATTTTAATTTTATCTCATTATCATCCAGTCTATATTAGCAGCAGACACAGTACGGTAGTCCACGGCTGTAGCTACCTCTGTGTCGGCAGTCGCTCGTCCATCCATAATTGTATACCACCTACCCGTGGTTTTTTTTTTTTCTATCTTCTTGATACTAGTAGCTTACTTTAGGAGTCTGCAGTGCTGAGTCTGACAGACAGTGTCCAGCAGGTCCGTCATTACATAATATATACCTGTCCGGCTGCAGTACTAGTGTGATATATATATATATTTTAATTTTATCTCATTATCATCCAGTCTATATTAGCAGCAGACACAGTACGGTAGTCCACGGCTGTAGCTACCTCTGTGTCGGCAGTCGCTCGTCCATCCATAATTGTATACCACCTACCCGTGGTTTTTTTTTCTTTTCTATCTTCTTGATACTAGTAGCTTACTTTAGGAGTCTGCAGTGCTGAGTCTGACAGACAGTGTCCAGCAGGTCCGTCATTACATAATATATACCTGTCCGGCTGCAGTACTAGTGTGATATATATATATATTTTAATTTTATCTCATTATCATCCAGTCTATATTAGCAGCAGACACAGTACGGTAGTCCACGGCTGTAGCTACCTCTGTGTCGGCAGTCGCTCGTCATACATAAGTATACTAGTATCCATCCATCTCCATTGTTTACCTGAGGTGCCTTTTAGTTGTGCCTATTAAAATATGGAGAACAAAAATGTTGAGGTTCCAAAAATAGGGAAAGATCAAGATCGACTTCCACCTCGTGCTGAAGCTGCTGCCACTAGTCATGGCCGAGACGATGAAATGCAATCAACGTCGTCTGCCAAGGCCGATGCCCAATGTCATAGTACAGAGCATGTAAATCCAAAACACCAAATATCAGTAAAAAAAGGACTCAAAAATCTAAAATAAAATTGTCGGAGGAGAAGCGTAAACTTGCCAATATGCCATTTACCACACGGAGTGGCAAGGAACGGCTGAGGCCCTGGCCTATGTTCATGGCTAGTGGTTCAGCTTCACATGAGGATGGAAGCACTCAGCCTCTCGCTAGAAAAATGAAAAGACTCAAGCTGGCAAAAGCACAGCAAAGAACTGTGCGTTCTTCGAAATCCCAAATCCACAAGGAGAGTCCATTTGTGTCGGTTGCGATGCCTGACCTTCCCAACACTGGACGTGAAGAGCATGCGCCTTCCACCATTTGCACGCCCCCTGCAAGTGCTGGAAGGAGCACCCGCAGTCCAGTTCCTGATAGTCAGATTGAAGATGTCAGTGTTGAAGTACACCAGGATGAGGAGGATATGGGTGTTGCTGGCGCTGGGGAGGAAATTGACAAGTAGGATTCTGATGGTGAGGTGGTTTGTTTAAGTCAGGCACCCGGGGAGACACCTGTTGTCCGTGGGAGGAATAGGGCCATTGACATGCCTGGTGAAAATACCAAAAAAATCAGCTCTTCGGTGTGGAAGTATTTCAACAGAAATGCGGACAACATTTGTCAAGCCGTGTGTTGCCTTTGTCAAGCTGTAATAAGTAGGGGTAAGGACGTTAACCACCTCGGAACATCCTCCCTCATACGTCACCTGCAGCGCATTCATAATAAGTCAGTGACAAGTTCAAAAACTTTGGGCGACAGCGGAAGCAGTCCACTGACCAGTAAATCCCTTCCTCTTGTAACCAAGCTCACGCAAACCACCCCACCAACTCCCTCAGTGTCAATTTCCTCCTTCCCCAGGAATGCCAATAGTCCTGCAGGCCATGTCACTGGCAATTCTGACGAGTCCTCTCCTGCCTGGGATTCCTCCGATGCATCCTTGCGTGTAACGCCTACTGCTGCTGGCGCTGCTGTTGTTGCTGCTGGGAGTCAATGGTCATCCCAGAGGGGAAGTCGTAAGACCACTTTTACTACTTCCACCAAGCAATTGACTGTCCAACAGTCCTTTGCGAGGAAGATGAAATATCACAGCAGTCATCCTGCTGCAAAGCGGATAACTGAGGCCTTGGCATCCTGGGTGGTGAGAAACGTGGTTCTGGTATCCATCATTACTGCAGAGGCAACTAGAGACTTGTTGGAGGTACTGTGTCCCCGGTACCAAATACCATCTAGGTTCCATTTCTCTAGGCAGGCGATACCGAAAATATACACAGACCTCAGAAAAAGAGTCACCAGTGTCCTAAAAAATGCAGCTGTACCCAATGTCCACTTAACCACGGACATGTGGACAAGTGGAGCAGGGCAGGGTCAGGACTATATGACTGTGACAGCCCACTGGGTAGATGTATGGACTCCCGCCGCAAGAACAGCAGCGGCGGCACCAGTAGCAGCATCTCGCAAACGCCAACTCTTTCCTAGGCAGGCTACGCTTTGTATCACCGGTTTCCAGAATACGCACACAGCTGAAAACCTCTTACGGCAACTGAGGAAGATCATCGCGGAATGGCTTACCCCAATTGGACTCTCCTGTGGATTTGTGGCATCGGACAACGCCAGCAATATTGTGTGTGCATTAAATATGGGCAAATTCCAGCACGTCCCATGTTTTGCACATACCTTGAATTTGGTGGTGCAGAATTATTTAAAAAATGAGAGCGGCGTGCAAGAGATGCTGTCGGTGGCCAGAAGAATTGCGGGACACTTTCGGCGTACAGGCACCACGTACAGAAGACTGGAGCACCACCAAAAACGCCTGAACCTGCCCCGCCATCATCTGAAGCAAGAAGTGGTAACGAGGTGGAATTCAACCCTATATATGCTTCAGAGGTTGGAGGAGCAGCAAAAGGCCATTCAAGCCTATACAATTGAGCACGATATAGGAGGTGGAATGCACCTGTCTCAAGCGCAGTGGAGAATGATTTCAACGTTGTGCAAGGTTCTGCTGCCCTTTGAACTTGCCACACGTGAAGTCAGTTCAGACACTGCCAGCCTGAGTCAGGTCATTCCCCTCATCAGGCTTTTGCAGAAGAAGCTGGAGACATTGAAGGAGGAGCTAACACAGAGCGATTCCGCTAGGCATGTGGGACTTGTGGATGGAGCCCTTAATTCGCTTAACAAGGATTCACGGGTGGTCAATCTGTTGAAATCAGAGCACTACATTTTGGCCACCGTGCTCGATCCTAGATTTAAAACCTACCTTGGATCTCTCTTTCCGGCACACACAAGTCTGCTGGGGTTCAAAGACCTGCTGGTGAGAAAATTGTCAAGTCAAGCGGAACGCGACCTGTCAGCATCTCCTCCTTCACATTCTCCCGCAACTGGGGGTGCGAGGAAAAGGCTCAGAATTCCGAGCCCACCCGCTGGCGGTGATGCAGGGCAGTCTGGAGCGACTGCTGATGCTGACATCTGGTCCGGACTGAAGGACCTGCCAACGATTACGGCCATTTCGTCTCTCCCCATTGAAAGAACGGTGTAGGATCATATGAGTGACCGCATCCAAGTAGGCACGTCAGACAGTCCGTACTTATACTGGCAGGAAAAAGAGGCAATTTGGAGGCCCTTGCACAAACTGGCTTTATTCTACCTAAGTTGCCCTCCCACAAGTGTGTACTCCGAAAGAGTGTTTAGTGCCGCCGCTCACCTTGTCAGCAATCGGCGTACGAGGTTACTTCCAGAAAATGTGGAGAAGATGATGTTCATTAAAATGAATTATATTCAATTCCTCCGTGGAGACATTGACCAGCAGCAATTGCCTCCACAAAGTACACAGGGAGCTGAGATGGTGGATTCCAGTGGGGACAAATTGATAATCTGTGAGGAGCGGGATGTACACGGTGATATATCGGAGGATGATGATGAGGTGGACATCTTGCCTCTGTAGAGCCAGTTTGTGCAAGGAGAGATTAATTGCTTCTTTTTTGGTGGGGGTCCAAACCAACCCGTCATTTCAGTCACAGTCGTGTGGCAGACCCTGTCACTGAAATGATGGGTTGGTTAAAGTGTGCATGTCCTGTTTATACAACATTAGGGTGGGTGGGAGGGCCCAAGGACAATTCCATCTTGCACCTCTTTTTTCTTTCATTTTTCTTTGCGTCATGTGCTGTTTGGGGAGTGTTTTTTGGAAGGGCCATCCTGCGTGACACTGCAGTGCCACTCCTAGATGGGCCAGGTGTTTGTGTCGGCCACTAGGGTCGCTTAGCTTACTCACACAGCTACCTCATTGCGCCTCTTTTTTTCTTTGCGTCATGTGCTGTTTGGGGAGTGTTTTTTGGAAGGGCC